>NC_091111.1:19852500-19980000 GCF_024713975.1 Paralichthys olivaceus
CAGGCTACGTTCAGTTTGTCTGTTTAATGTGTTTCTGATATTTACCGTCACTTTATTATTCTTAAACAACGACCGGGGGAGGGGTGTCCACGTGTCACAGATTAAATCTTCCCCCTCTGCAGAGACTCAGTGTTTTTTATCAGACTGAAGAATAAAATGTGAGAAGCATCGAACCATCGAGAGGTAAGAGTTATTTACAAAAGATATTAATAAAGTTATAATAATAAAGTTATAATAATAAAGTTATAATAATAGAGTTATAATAATAAAGTTATAATAATAAAGTTATTATAAAGATCAGCTGGAAAAACATACAGAGAAAACCAGACTGACACAATCAGTGTAGAACAGTGACATCATAGTGTTTGATGACACCATCATTAAAATGTTTTTTAATCTTATGTAATGTTCCAGTTTTATATTTTTCAGTTGTTGTATCCGTCACCTTCTCATTGATTCGTCTAAAAAAGTCTCATCCATTTTCTCTGCAGCTCATCTTAAAGGAGCACTCCTGAGCCGATCACCCTCTCAAACTCAATATCCCAGCAGCCCTTGCGTGTCTTTACCTGCACACGGCACCGTGTCCTGGGAGGATGTGACACGCCCCCCGTCCTCTGCAGTATTCAGGCTGGAGGACGCAGACGCTCTGACACGGCCGCTCGTCCACAGACAGGAAGCCGGGCTCGCACACGCACTGGGCCTCCTTCGTCCGGCCGCTCACTTCACAGCGAGAGAACCCGTCACAGGCCAGAAACTTACAGGGGTCCGCCTGGTCCGCTGCGAGGAGGGAATCAGACATGAGTGTGTTACAACAGGCCGAGGACGCTAGCCTGGACGATCGCAGCGCCCCCTAGTGTCTGGCAGGTCATTTTGTTTTCCACATGTTTCTGAATTTAGTCAGGCGTATGTTCCGAGCTCGTATCTGTGAACACGTGAACTTTAAGAATCTGAATTAAAACTTTTTACTACAGTAACAAATATTCAGAGAATGTGAAAAGTGTTAAAGAAGAAGAACCGGTTCTCCAGATACCTTCATGTCACATCATGATGAAGTGGCCGATCTTGTTCTTATTATTGCTCCATTATTACTCACAGTGCTGCTGCTGATGCATGAATGAGCTCTAACACTGTTCAGATCTCTTATCACAACCAGCCGGATTGTTTCAGCGACATCACGATGCTGCTGAAACACAATTTGCCGCCTCGGAGGCAGAAGATGTTGCGGCAGCGCTTCTCGTCTCCGTGACTCGCTTCTCATCTCCGTCACCGTTATTCCAGCCTGTGAAGTTCGGTGCAGTCCCACAGTGCATTGGGTGGATTTGACACATAGACCTAATTACTGAGTCTATTTGAATGCGTTTGTGATCTGTGCAGAATATTACAAGACAAAGCTCATCGAGTGCGAGCGGCACACAAAGAGCAGCCGCCCGGCTTATTATAAGAAGCTGAGTTTTATCACGCACATTAAAAGATGTCATCGGACGAAGCTGCACAACCGATGAGGAACACGTTCAAAGCTTTTTCCCCAAAGTTATAAAAAATTCTGTTTTAAAAATGAAGATTCTAATTAACAATAAAATAAAGAGATTCAATGGAAACATCCACTGATTCAGAAACAGATTCAAATGATCCGACACCAAACGATGATCCGTGTGAGCAAACGTCTTAAACAAGTGTTGATCACTGAATGATTCTGAATCCAACACGTTGAAAACTCGTCTCACCTGGTTCGATGTCCAGAGAGCGAGTGTCGATCTGGATGTGCAGGTTCTTGGCGGCGGCCGAGCAGAACTCCTCCAGGACGCAGTGGACGGCCTCG
This sequence comes from Paralichthys olivaceus, assembly GCF_024713975.1. Lineage (NCBI taxonomy): Eukaryota > Metazoa > Chordata > Actinopteri > Pleuronectiformes > Paralichthyidae > Paralichthys > Paralichthys olivaceus. Next base: position 19,854,320 of record NC_091111.1, read on the forward strand.
GTGATGTTGTACGGCACCGACTTGGCGAACTTCATCTTGCTGTTGATGACCACGCTGCCTTTCCTGAAGTTGAGAATCTCCAGGTTCTTGAAGCCCGTCAGGTTGGCCTGCAGGAACGGCATCAGCTGCAAACACCAGCAGAGTTTCATCAGCTCTGATCCTGAACGTCACACGAGAGGCCGACGGGCCGTGAGAGGACAGACGCTGACAAACTGTTCATCTGTCAAACATGAGAAGCTGCAGGAAGACGTCCGAGCAGAAAAACTTCTTCTGTCCGTTTATTACAAAACATTAACGAAACCCTTCTGACAAAGACTTTTTCTATTTTCTTGATTTTTATATGAATTAGTTTACGATTGCAGATGATTTACTGAGACACAAACGTGATGTGATCGTGATCTGGAGTTTTTAAATGTTTATAACTCAGAGATGATTCTACTGTGGCAGGAGAGAACGGAGGAAATTCAAAAGCATTGAGTCGAATTCAGATTTCTATCTGATCTGATTTTATCTGCATGAAAAGTGAATCATTATCATTAGTGTGTGTGTGTGTGTGTGTGTGTGTGTGTGTGTGTGTGTGTGTGTGTGTGATGCCTCTCGTGTGAATGTGTGGTAACTGTCGGGAGATGCAGTTAAAACACTTGAGTTTATTAAAGTTTCTTCGCTCATTTGTTTTGTGATCAAGGTCGAACAGTCGTCACTGCAAAGTTGAAACCACACGAACAAATTAACATCTTTATAAATCCACTTAAACACACAGACACAGACACACACACACACAAACACACAGACACACACACACACACACACACACACTCACACACAGACACACACACACACACACACTCTGAAAGGCCTCTCAGGAGGTGATTCTCTGATTCACCCACAGATGATGATTGTATTGATGAAGTGTTGAGCAGATGAATTTTAAGATCTATCCAGAGAACGTGGAGCTCTTCACTAACGAGCTCCATTCATGTGATAATTACTAACAACAGCAGATCACGGAGAGCGCGACACTCAGAGGAGGCTGGTTCACTTCTGCCTCTTGAGAAGGAGCCGGTGAGCATCCGTCCTTCAGATGCAGAGATTTGTTTCTCACTGAAATTAAAAATGTAAAAGTGTGACCTCCCTGTGGCTGCCATCCTGCAGTCTACAGACGTTTACATTTCACTGTGACCTTTGACCCCTGACCACTGGAATCTGACCAGTTCATCCACGAGTCAAAGTTTGAGTCCAAATCTCTGTTTCAGTTTGTTTTAATGAACGTCTGCGTCAGTGGACAGAGTCTGAGACACGAGACGTTTCATTCACTGAAACACGACGTCAAACATCTTCACTTCCTCAGTTTGAATCCTCTTGTGTTGATCACGTTTGTTCACACACGTGTTCTGATCGATTCCTCTTCAGATTTATTTCTGATTTTGAATCTGTGTTGAATTGATCAGGTGATCAACTGGTGACCGCTGACGTCCCAGTGCGACTCGTTTACTCATGAATTATTACTATGAGAGACAAATCCTGAACACACAGATTCTCCGTCCTGTAACTGAATATTAATATTAATATAATATATTATATAAATACCATAACACCAAATATATAACAAGTCATATCACATCACGTGTGTTTTACTGCATCTCCAACACAAGAAAGTAAAAACACACAGTTAAAGTCTGTAATAAAATAATAATAATAATGACGATAATAATAATAACAGATGTATTTATTCCGTCTGTATTGATTCTGACCTTCGTTGACTTTATTTCACTCGCTCTCTGTTTACTCTCGTCTGGAGGCAGCGCTCGTTAACTCTCCTCCCTGCCTGTTTGTAAATCCTCTCAATTAGCAGCTGCTGATCTCGTGTCGAGAAGCTTTCTGTTAAATTCCTTCAGAAACTTGTTGCTGCTAAAATCAGATTTACTTCAAGACTCGAGGGACTCACAGTTCAATTCACTTTTAATGATCAGGCTCCTTTAAATCTCTCATTAACGACGTTTCGTTTCCTACTCACCACGTCTAAAAAGGTGTTCTCCAGGGAGATGTACTCGGAGGACGTCTTGTTGAAGAGGTCCTCGGAGAAGTCCATGTTGGTGACCCGGAGGCTGAAGAACACCACCAGCTCCCTCCCGTGGCTGGCCGTGGTCATGGAGGGCGTGGTCAGGTATCTCACTGCAGGCTGTGCCGTAGCGCTGACGGTGGTGCGGTCCTCGCCCGCCCATGCAAAGCCACTCCCCTCATCCGGCAGCTCGCTTGTCTCCGTGGTTGCCACATCCGTTTGGTCCAGCTCCACGGCCAAGTCCTGCACGGCCTCGTCAATGACGTCTTCAGCAGCGCCCGGTGAGCCGGTGGTGCTCTCACTTCCTGTCTGCGCCGTCTCCTCCAAGTCTTCGTCGATAATGACGACGGCCGGTTGTTTCTGCTCCGGCGCCGTGATATCGTCCTCTGAGGACACGGGAGCTGAGGGGATCACTGGGTGCTCCACTGTCTCAAAGAGTCCAGAGTCGACAGTCGGGCCCGGTGACCACGCTTCAGACACGTCCACGGGAGTCGCCGGAGGTGTGGGGACGGCGTCTGAAACCGGTGCTGCCGTCACACTGGAGGAATCTGTCTCCTGTGCGTCCTCTGACTCTGGAGCTGCCACCTCTTTGAAATGTCAGAGACAGAATCAAGTCATGAGTTCTGCAAATCACAACAATGCGTCTGAATTAAATAGAAAAACCTTCAAATGGTTTCAAGATGAATTTAGTTCAAATATTCACGTTCTGGTTTCAAACAATTCGTTCAGATCTGAAGTTTCCCACAAATCCAGCTTGAGTTTGTTTGTTTTTAAAAACCAGATGTAATGTGAGAGCGTCTTTGATGATCTGCTGTCAATCACAACTCACTGGCTTTGATCACATCACCTGTTCTGCTCACCTGCATCGACTGAGGTCGAGTCAAACTCCGGATCATCTCCGGTGGTGTCGAGGTCGCTCTCCACCTCAGAGTCGGAGTTGTCCACGTCCTCCTCAACATAGAAAGGATCCAGGATGGGTTTTCCTGACGGGGGGGGATCTTCCACAGCCTCGAAGATGTTTTCTTCAACTGGTGCTAAAATATTCACCGTGCCGTCCTCTGATTCCTCTTCTACAACTTCTTCAGGAACTTGTGGCTCTGAAGCTGTTTCTGTTTCAGAAGTTTCCTCTGGAACTTCAGGTACTAGTACCTCAGAAATCTCTAGTACTGTTTCCTCTGGAACTTCAGGTAAAGTTTCCTCTGGAACTTCAGGTACTATTGGCTCGGAAACTTCTAGAACAGTTTCCTCTGGTACTTCAGGTACTTTTACCTCAGAAGCTTCTAGTACTGTTTCCTCTGAAACTTCAGGTACTATTACCTCGGAAACTTCTAGTACAGTTTCTTCTGGAACTTCAGATACTATTTCCTCAGAAACTTCAGGTACTGTTTCCTCTGGAACTTCAGGTACTGTTTCCTCTGGAACGTCAGGTACAGTTTCCTCAGAAACTTCAGGTACTGTTTCCTCTGGAACGTCAAGTACTGTTTCCTCAGAAACTTCAGGTACTATTTCCTCTGAAACGTCAGGTACTGTTTCCTCTGGAACTTCAGGTACTGTTTCCTCTGGAACTTCAGGTACTGTTTCCTCTGGTTCTGTTTCCTCTGGAACTTCAGGTACAGTTTCCTCTGAAACGTCAGGTACTGTTTCCTCTGGAACTTCAGGTACAGTTTCCTCTGGAACGTCAAGTACTGTTTCCTCAGAAACTTCAGGTACTATTTCCTCTGGAACTTCAGGTACAGTTTCCTCTGGAACGTCAGGTACAGTTTCCTCTGGAACGTAAGGTACTGTTTCCTCTGAAACGTCAGGTACTGTTTCCTCTGGAACGTAAGGTACTGTTTCCTCTGAAACGTCAGGTACTGTTTCCTCTGGAACGTCAGGTACAGTTTCCTCTGGAACGCCAGGTACTGTTTCCTCTGGAACGTAAGGTACTGTTTCCTCTGAAACGTCAGGTACTGTTTCCTCTGAAACGTCAGGTACTGTTTCCTCTGGAACGTCAGGTACTGTTTCCTCTGGAACGTCAGGTACTGTTTCCTCTGGTTCTGTTTCCTCTGGAACGTCAGGTACTGTTTCCTCTGGAACGTCAGGTACTGTTTCCTCTGGAACATCAGGTACTGTTTCCTCTGGTTCTGTTTCCTCTGGTTCTGTTTCCTCTGGTTCTGTTTCCTCTGGAACGTCAGGTACTGTTTCCTCTGAAACGTCAGGTACCGTTTCCTCTGGTACTGTTTCCTCTGGAACTTCAGGTACTATTTCCTCTGGAACTTCAGGTACTGTTTCCTCTGGAACGTCAGGTACTGTTTCCTCTGGAACGTCAGGTACTGTTTCCTCTGAAACGTCAGGTACTGTTCCCTCTGGAACGTCAGGTACTGTTTCCTCTGGAACGTCAGGTACTGTTTCCTCTGGAACGTCAGGTACTGTTTCCTCTGGAACGTCAGGTACTGTTTCCTCTGAAACGTCAGGTACTGTTTCCTCTGGAACGTCAGGTACTGTTTCCTCTGAAACGTCAGGTACTGTTTCCTCTGGAACTTCAGGTACTGTTTCCTCTGGTTCTGTTTCCTCTAGAACTTCAGGTACTGTTTCCTCTGGAACTTCAGGTACTGTTTCCTCTGGAACTTCAGGTACTGTTTCCTCTGAAACGTCAGGTACTGTTTCCTCTGGAACGTCAGGTACTGTTTCCTCTGAAACGTCAGGTACCGTTTCTGGAACTGTAACCTCTTCTGGTTCTGAAATCGTTCCATCTACATCCCTTCCTGGCTCTGTCTCTTCGTCTGGTTCTGGATGATCTTCCTCGGGCTTGGACACCTCAACTTTAACTTCTGAAACTTCAGCTACGTCCTCATTTGGTTGTAAAACGTCTTCTGGCTCCTCTTGAGTTTCCACCACAGACTCTCCCTCGGACTCAGCAGCTTCTACGTTTGGTTCTAATTTCTCTTCGTCTGGTTCAGAGACCTCAGCTTGTTCAGGATTCGGCTGCAGAACCTCGAGCCCTTCTTCGTAAACTTCACCTCCCAAGGCTTCCTCTGGTTCTTCCACAGTTTCATGGACACTCAAATCCACTTCCTCTTCATCTGGAAGAGCGTTTATTTCTTCAACCTCTCCGAGAGTCCCTGTGGTTTCAGTGGGCGGCTGTCCTGTGATAGCTGAGAGTGTGGTGACGGGCTGACCTGGGTCGGACGGCTCCTCTCCAGCAGAAGCTGTGGTCAATAGAAACTGTGTAGTCGGGATAAACTGAGGATTCTCGCTGTCGACAGGAATCAGGTCTTCCTCTGATATCAGGTTGGGGAGCAGACTGACATAAGCAGCTTCCGTAGGGGTCACGATGAAGTCTCTCACCAGTTTACCGGTTTCGTCGTGATGAATGGTTTTAATCTCATGCGTAATTATCAGCAAATCTTCTTCCCTCCCGTCTTCGCTCGATGGCTCAGACTCCCTCACATTAATCGTCTCTGACTCAGGGGTAACATCCTCTGAGGCGGGGGGAGGATCGCTGCTCTCTGGGACAGCCGTGGGGTCCAGCAGGGTCACGAGGGCGTTCTCCTTCTCCATGGGACTGAGGGGAACCTCCAGGCGAGGTTTATCCACCTCCGGCTCGTCGGTGATCACTTCAAACTCGTTGTGTGAGTCCGGCTCGCTGGACTGTGGAGAGAGGTGAAGAACGACAGAACGATCTGATGACTGAGGTCGAATAAGTTGGAATCAGTAACATTTTCATCTGTTTATACATCTGTTTGTCTGTTTGTCCATCCATCCATGGAAATATCCTATTTTCAACATTAACCAGAGTCTTACCTCGTCCACTACTTCTACTGAAGAGGTCGAGGTCAGAGCCGGTAGGTGGATCGCCTCTGTCGAAAAAAACAAAAAGTATCACAACGCCTGTTTATCTCATTTCATATATTTTACATTTCACATTCAATTCTAAAACATGAGACGATGATAAAACATGTGACAGCTCTGGACGTCACCTGGTTCAAAGTCGAGTGAGTCCAGGTCGATGGGCAGCGACGCCTCCTCTCGTAACGCCTTGGTCACCATTTCCCTGAGGCCGGAGTCGGGGGTGTTCTCTGGCTCGCCGGTCGCCGCCTCTGAATTCTCTGAGTTGCTTTTGGGAGAATTGATCTCAAAGATGAGAGAGTAGTGCACGGAGATTCCTCCAGGCCTGAAAAACAAGACATGACTCTCAGCTCGTATCGATCGGCTCATGTATCAAGCCCCAAAAGCTCTGGTTCCTCAAACTCTGGGATTTAAAAAAAGTCCAAATTGAAAATGCTGGTGTGACTCTGGATTTACTGAGAGTTTCACAGACAAAGACGATGAAGTGGATATGTGAAGCTGTATTTGAAAAGAACGTTCTACACACACAGAGACGCTGATTGTCTGGATGCGACTGATCGGAACAGAGAGGAGGTGAATCTTCTTTTTCTGTGAGGTGACGTCAGAAACACTAAACCTCTTCTTCATCAGGTTTCAGTCGTTTGTCTTCTCTCCATAGGCAGATTTTTAAAGTCGGTTTCACGCTGTTGTAAACTGGTGGACTGCGTCTGCACAGCCGTGTCCTCACCTGGTGTCTAATCCAGCTTCTGAGTTGAGCTTTGCTCTGTTTCTATTTGTGTTCTGATGAAGTCAGCGGGGACACGTGGGTGCAGCCCACACATTAAAGGCTTTGAACTTCCCGAGCAGAGAAATGTGCCTTGAACTTTTCTTCAGGGAGGTCAGCCACGAGCAAAACCGCTTGATTCCTCTGCTGCTGTCTTCTCATGTGGAGTCAACAGAGACCTCCTGTCTCTTATCTGAAAGCAGCGTCATATGTTTCCCCTTCCTCTCTGTCAGGTTAAACAACACCCCCCCACTGCGTCCTCCTCCTGCGTTCACTCAACCTAAAGGTCCCGTATCGTAGAGAAGACATTTCCACGTCTCTTTTGATAATAAACTTTATAAATGTGATCAATTATCAGAGAAATGCAAACAGCCTTGATTCAGAAACCAGTCGTGAGGTGTCCTGGGAGGTTGTGATGTCACAAGTATACAGTCCCCGCCCCCAGCCCCGCCCACCATGATCCACCATCCATCACAATCCGTCCCTCTGTCTCTGAGCCAAGTCAGGAATACAACTACCACCCTGCAGTTTCCATCCAGATAGATTTCCTCCAGACTCAACGTAAACTTGATGTATCTCAAAAAATACAATTCTGATGATTTCACCACATTCATGATGTCGTGAGATATCGTGTTCGGAAAAATATGACGGACTGATGGAAAACCTGAAAACAAAACTGGGTGTCGCCAGCCGTCAAAAATGTGGAGACAATGGTCTCTATAGTTATTATTATTGGTCTGTTAATATAAAATATTGTTGTTAAAATAACAACTGAACAGCTTCATCGCTGTAACAAACTTCTTCAGTATTCACAGAATCACTCGGAGGGACTTTTTGTTTGAGTCGAGCAGACAGAAGCAGGGGGGGTCGAGAATCCTTCATCAGATTAGAGGTCGAGCCCCTGCTGAGGAATCTCCTCCACGTCATTGGCCGTGACAGCACCAGACACAGCAGGGGGAGGCACATGAACGGGGGAGGGGAGCGGCTATCCACAAGTCTTCCTGTTTCCCTGCTAACGAGAGGAACGAGCAGTAAAATGAACGACAGTCTCGTTCTGACCTTAAACTAAGAGTCACAGACATGTTGCTGTCTCAGCAGTGTCCTCGTCCTCGTGTCCATTTCAACATTTCTATTTCCAGTTTTGGGTGAAATAAAATCCTCTGTTGTCCATCTGACTTGAATCCAGATTAAAAAAAACACACAAGGTGACGGAAACTACAGGAGAGTGTTTCTGTGTCACTTACCCGTCAGTGTCCTGGGTCTCGCTGCCGCAGAGAAGAAGAAATGAAAGAACAAGAGGTGGAAATGAAAGTGTGTCAGGAGGAGTGACATCAGCAGAGTGAGTTTAAATTCTACACAAAACAACAGACATGATGAAAATCACTTCTCTCCCCCTGTTGTTATTACTTTGTTTTTGTGCTGTTGTAAATTTAGATTTTTCACAGAGCATCAACCAACTGCAGATGGAAATGAGTCAGTTTGAATAAACCATGTTCTCGTGTTCGTCCACTCTGTTTCTCAAAACAAAACAGTGAATGTAAATTCATTTAAATCCTAAAAAGAGTTCATCAGGACACATCTGACGTCAAAGAGAAATGTAATTTAACAAGTCACGTTGAATCTAATGAATAAAAATGAGAACATTTCATTTCAACAGTGTTAAAAACCAAGTCAGACTCAAAACGAGCAAAACTAAACTAAACAATAAAAGCTTTAAAAGACACAGTCACAGCAGAACAAACAACCCGACAGAGAAACTCGTTAAAGTTTGTGTCCCGTTAAAATGATTTGAAGCAGGTTTCAAATGATGAGTTTCACTGGAGTAAACTTTGACCCCAGATTCACACGACCTGACCTGAACGGTTTTCTTTTTCTTTTCATCATCTCCAAAGAATCCAAACCAATCATCAGCCCGTCACGTAACTTCTTCACGACTTTTTATTTCACGTATTTGATTTTCAACAGAGTCACTTGTGAGCACGTTGAAGAGTGGAAGATAATGTTTCCTACAGATTCTGTAACCAGGGAAACAGTGAGCACACGACAGCTGTGTGTGTGTGTGTGTGTGTGTGTGACTCATGTGCAGCGATTCAGTGAACCAGCTCCGTTCAACAGTCTAGAAATAATCAGGACCTTGAAGTTTCACCTGTAAAGTCAAACAACTGTTTCCTGTCTGCGTCTAAAGAGGATAAAGTTCATTTATGATGCTGATCTGTGAGCAGTGAGCAAACAGCTGCGACGTCTCCTCTGCAGATGACTTCTGTCCGTTTTAAATCACACGTCCGTCACAGTTTACTGCAGTTAGACCTGAAACCTGAAGGTGGCGCAGAGTGGACTGTCCACAAGGACGAGGACAAATTATTATTCCGCCAACCTGCAGCCAAACAATCTGCTTCTTATGAATGTAGCGGCATCATATCTCACCTGATTCCCAGGACATGGATTCCTTTAAATCCTGGAAGTTTGTCGAAAACATGCTGCATCTGGAAGAGAAGCAGAAGGTCAGGCTGACGTCCACCGAGGACGAACACGTGAGCTGGTTAACGAGCGGGCAGGAGGCCAGAGCATCACTATCAAAGACGGATTGCATGAATGTAAACTCATTGACACGTATCTCTGGGCCGGTGAAGCACCTGCTCGCTCTTATGACATAATCGTCTTTAGAGGCTCCATCAGGTCCTGCAGTGATTCGCGTGCAGCTGCTAAATGAGAATGAAGCTTTTCACAGAGTCGCACAACGAGCGGTGAACATGTGGAGCTCCTCCGCTCCACTCTGGACCAACTGAAGAGCTGGCAGGGAGGGCGGAGAGCAGTAATCTCTTTATTTCTCTGCCCCGTGGCTCCGACCTCACGGCCTCGTGCTGGGAACTTTTTTTACGTTGTTCACGTCTACAACTGAACACAGACTGAAAGACAAGTGTTTGACGAGGAGTCAGCTAACGTGTAGCTAACATGTAGCTACAAACGTCTGACATGATAACTGTCTATGTGTTAACCCTGAAGGGTTTGAGATGAAACACGACACAGATTTGAGAACCCGTCCCACCTGGTCCTGCAGGTGATGAGCCAGGTCGATGTACTGAGGGGAGTCCGGGTCGTCCAGCAGTTCTCTGTAACCTGGATCCACCAGGTCGATGCTGAACTCCACGATCTGCTCCACCGGACTCTCTGGTACCACGTTAGGAAGCTCCGAGTCCTTCAGGAAACAAACAGGAGTCAGGATCAAGGCAACACGAGAGACACCAGCAGGGACAGACTTTTGTCTATTTGGACACTTTGTCCAAACAGCTGCTTATTTCCACATCCAGCTGATCGACATGATGTTTCAACAAAGTTCACCTCTGATGAGACGAAGAAAAGAAGAACGTCAAACACAAACCAACGATAAATCACAAGTCAAAGCTCGATCTGATGTCAATCACTTCTTTTTTTAACTCAAGTGAAACCGAGCCTCGTGTTCGACATTCGATGGTTTCACTTTGACCTGGAGCCGAACGTCTCGTGAAGGAAACAGAGTTCAGAAAGCAAAGAAGGAATAAAACCAGGGAGAAGAAACGTGAAAAAGAAAGAAGAGTAAAACATCATTTCATGTTCACACACAGCAAAGAATGAAGATGTGTCTGTGTCCATCCCACAGTTAAAGAACAATGGAGGTGTCTCCACAGTGACTCCTGACTCCTCCTCTGCATATTCAACTTTCAGTTTGGGGCCAGAAGAAGAAGAAAAAAGACGTTCGGGATGAAAAGAGAAATAACCTGCTCTTAGGAAATGAAAGAAAAACGGACGGCAATTTGTGTCCTGTTGGACAAAAAGACAGTTTTCACCAAACCTCAGGAGGAGACACAGTGAGAGCTGAGGACAAACGTCTTCATCTACAGTCTCTGGTTCAAACACACTGAACCATGTGTCCCTCTGGGTCCAACTAACATCAGACACACAAAGACAGAAACTCTGATGATTCAACAAACGTCTCCACAGAGTTTCATCACATTGTCACATCATCACATGGATCTATAGATCGACCTTCAGCTCTTTACTTCACTTCACTTCACTTCACTTTACTTTACTTTACTTTACTTTACTTTACTTTACTTTACTTTACTTCACTTCACTTTACTTTACTTTAATTTACTTTACTTTACTTTACTTCAAGGTTGTTTACAGTAACAGAACTTCCTGTCTGACCTTCAAAATAAATCTCCAACAAATACCTCAAAATGTAAATTTCTCCTACCTCCTCCAGCTCCTCCTCCTTCACCTCCAGCTCCTCCTCCTTCACCTCCTCCTCCTCCACATCCTCCTCCTTCACCTCCTCCTCCACCTCCAGCTCCTCCTCCTTCACCTCCTCCTCCTCCACATCCTCCTCCACCTCCTCCTCCTTCCTCACCTCCTCCTCCTCCACATCCTCCTCCTTCACCTCCTCCTTCACCTCCTCCTCCACCTCCAGCTCCTCCTCCTTCACCTCCTCCTCCTCCACCTCCTCCTCCTTCCTCACCTCCTCCTCCTCCTCCAGCTCTTCCTCCTTCACCTCCTCCTCCTCCTTCACCTCCTCCTCGGGCGGCGTGTGATCCAGGCCGGGGCTCGGGGAGGCGCTCACAGGGCTGAGAGGGGAGATGGTGCCGGTGACGACCAGCGGAGCTGAGGAGGCGAGCGTCTGAACCTCTGCTCCTGAAGCGACGGGAGAAAACCCAGAGTTACTGAGATCTTCAGATACTAGAACCTGAACATGTTCTCCAACCATCAGGACACATGTGCTACCTTGGATCTCTGGGAGCTTGTGAGCAGGAGTCTCTGATCCTCTGAGGAGACAACAACAGAAGAACCAGAAGAACCAGAAGAACCAGCAGCTTCAGTCATTTATCAAACTTCATATTTTAAACGTTTTAATTTGATGTTTGTATTTGTGTTTTATTTTGTTTATAGTAACTGTAATATATATACACACACACATACACACATATATATATATGTGTGTGTGTAAAGACTCAGTCACCACATGTGTTCTTCTGTTAACGGCCTCCGTCTTATGTGAAAGTGAGAACATGATGTCGTGTCTGTCACTGTTAAATTACATATCAGTGACATGTCACTTCTTACCTTGATGACGGCCTCCGGTCCCTCAGCCGACTCATCCTCTGCAAACAAGCACAGAGCAAAACACCTGTTTACTGTGTGTGTGTGTGTGTGTGTGTGTGTGTGTGTGTGTGTGTGTCACTCCATGCTCAGGCAGTAATTAGCCAAACGATTATCTTGTTTGTGATAATGAAGCTGATCTCGATGGAGGTCGTTTGTTTTAGATCGATTCACTGATTGTTCACATGTTGTTTAAACCTGGTTTTTCTCTTTGAATCTAATTATGTGAAGTAGCTGCAGTGATTTCTGAGAGGGGCCCAGAGCACAGAGGGGCCCAGAGCACAGAGGGGCCCAGAGCAGAGAGGAGCCCGAGCAGAGAGGGGCCCAGAGCAGAGAGGGGCCCCGAGCACAGAGGGGCCCAGAGCAGAGAGGAGCCCGAGCAGAGAGGGGCCCAGAGCAGAGAGGAGCCCGAGCACAGAGGGGCCCAGAGCAGAGAGGGGCCCAGAGCAGAGAGGGGCCCAGAGCAGAGAGGGCCAGAGCAGAGAGGGGCCCGAGCACAGAGGGGCCCCGAGCACAGAGGAGCCCAGAGAATGTTCTCTTTGTGGGGACTCACCGTGCGAACCATGCTAATGTGCTCCTCGGTGCTGCTGAAGTTTCTGGCGAGGTCGGAGATGCAGAGCGACTCTTGCTGACACGTGTGAACCCATCGCTGATACTCCGACGTCCCGGGGATCCTGTCGAAGAAGATCCTGAACGCCTCCCACACAGACTCCTGACACACTGAGCAACACAAACACACAAACACAGACACACAAACTCAGACACACAAACTCAGACACACAAACTCAGGCTGGTGAGACTTTCAGGTATAAATGAAAACCCACAGAAACTACAGAGGAAATCTGTTCTACCTGCTGTTCTGAGGATTTATAAACTATCACCTCATTTCTGTCAAATCTGTGAAGATTCTATGCTTTTAAAAAGTAAACGTGTTTCCTCAGAGGAAAACTTGACAAACGAAATAAAATGAAACTTAAATGGACGTTGTTCAAACTCTACAAGATTCCAAACACGTTGAGTGTGAGGAGAAGAGCTGAACGTCTCAGGAACGGTTTAAAGCTCAAGTTTCCAACATTCTCTCCATTCGTTTGAACAGAAGAAAAAAAAGGAGAAAAAGACGAATGTTCTGGATTTTAAAAGTTTTAAAAGTTCAGTGAACATGATGAAATCCACGTGTCTCATTTAGTTCCAGTGCTGGAAGACGTTTAACTAATGACCACAGATTTGTGATTTCAGAAACAGTTTCCAGTGAAAAATGAAATCTACTCTGCTCAGTTTGTGTCTGTCTCTGCTGCAGAGTCATAACGAGGAGGAGGAGGTGAATGAGTCACGTCCATGACTCACTGGCTCCTGATTGGTCAGAGCGATGGGTCGGTACGGATCGTGAACCTGCAGCGTTCTGAATCGAGTCGTGGAGCGACACCTCTGTCACACCTCGTCTCCCACGAACATATAAAAACACTTGAGTGTCTGAGTCCTTCGTCAAAACCTTGAGAAAGATCAATTAAAAATAAAACTAATTTCCTTTTTCACAGAAACCATGTTTTTTCAACTTGGTTTAAAATTCTTATTTATTTATTACTGCAACACGTTTCCGAAAACAATTATATCCTTAAACACAACATTAAGAAACTTTTACCAGAAGTTTGAGTCTAATGAGGGAAAGTTAATGACCAATGATCATCTGAGGCTACGTTCAAAAATACACATGATGTCGTGTGTAAAACAAGTTCAACTACAGTTCAACATCTCTGCAGCTGTTTGTCTATGAACTGAACTCCTGACGTGTTCCTGACATGAACTCAACCACAGAGATGTTCCTGACATGTTCCTCACATGTTCCTGACATGTTCTGTATGTGAGAACACATGCCTGAGTCAGTGTCTCTGGACATGTTCTGGATCTTCTCCTGCAGCCTCTAGTAAAACCTCTGTAGAAGGTGAGTGACTGATGAATACAGGTGTTGTGTACCTCGGAGCTGGTAGTACGCCTGGTGGCTGGCGAGCACGTCACTGATGGTCTCTTGTGGACAGATTCTCACTCCAGAGTGTAAAAACACCGACCTCTTGAGTCGACGTCGGCCGACTTCAGAACCTTTGCTGTGCGTCGATGTCTTCAGCAGCTCCACCAAGCGCACGGAGCCATCGGCCTCCGTCCTCCCCCCCGGGTGCAGCCTGACGCCGCGCTCTGAAACAACAACACGTCAGCGTCAGTGGAACTGCGGCTCAGATCCAAATCCCTGGCGTGTGCACAGAGCAGCAGATGTGTTTACTCCACAGGACGTTACCACTCTAATGATTCAGGAGACATTTAAAACTTCTTTTGTAAAGGTTTCGTTTCCTGTCACAGAAAGAGAAATGGAAACTTTCAACTTCTCTGGTTCCACAAGTGACAGAAAACCAACAAGTTCATTTCTGCAGTTTTCTGTTAAAGTTGCATTTGTTAAAAGTTTGACGATGAAACAGAAGTTTAATGATTCGTGATTTATTCTGGACAAAATAGACATTTGAATCCACACAAACCTTTACATGCAACATGAAGAGAATAAGTTTGAACCAAATGAAACTGAAACCACCAGAGCATCGGTCTCCATGGTAACTGCTTTAACCTTAATTCAAACCCATTTTACAGCAGAATGAAAACACGTGGCTGAAGATAATGAGATCCACCTGGTTCCTCCGCATGTTGTCTGTGATGCAGCGTGTGTGTGATGTGTCGTTCACACGCAGGAGTGTAACGTTACATCTGACTGCCCGGGGTCGGGGTTCACTCTCCCTCCTTATGCCCACTCGGGCTAAAAATAAAAGCACTCTCAGGACTTGAAGTGTTCCTGGACTAAAAGCATCCACCAAACAACGGTGCACTGTACTCTATATGTTTTTCATAATTTCTAGCAGACGGCATGAGGGCGAGTGGGATGCTGTAATTCAGCGGGCGGCCCCCTCAGTGCTTTTAGAATAAATATACATCACATGAGATGTTCTGAAGTGACGGTGGAGCTCGGCTGTTGGGTATCGAACAGCACAGGCGAGATTTGTTGTTTTTATTTGGAACGTTCGTCTGAGACAACGCAGACGCTCCTCTGGAGAAAACTCAAACTTTTCAGAATCACTGATTTCACTGCAGCGAGAAGCTTCACTCAACTCGCTCCGTTTTATCTTTCAGCATTTAAAGGACCAGTGTGGAGGATTTATTGGCCTCTAGTGGTGAGGATGCAGATTGCAACCTGTTGTTGTCTGTCGTGGGCTCCTGTAGAAACATGGCAGCCTCCGAGGAAGGAATCTCTTGTCTGACATGAAGACATAAAGTTTCCTTCTGCTGATAGATTTGTGTAAATCCTGCTCACCGGACCAAAGCCTGGTGCTTATGCAATCGTAATAGGCTTTGCTTCCCATTCCGCCCAAGTTGAGTCCGTGTTTGCAAAGTCTCACTCTTTCACATCCTCACATCCTCGCTCTGATCTGGTCCCTGCCAACTTTACTCTTTCTGCAAAGAACAAAAGCGTGAAATCTTTTTCTGTGAGGGGACTTGAAGTGTCAGGGCTCAGAGGACTGTGGCTTTGGGCACAAAACGGGGGCTTACCTTTAATTCCAGCTGCCTGCGGAGCGAGGACGAACAGCAGCACGAGTCTGAAGTCCCAGAGCATTGTGGGGGAAGGTCTCCCGAAATATGACAGTCAAAGTAAGTCCAGCGGGGTGAGGGGAGGGGAGGGTGCAGGTGGACGTCCTCTGGCTCAGCTGGAGTTCATGGCTGCGGTTGCAGGGAGTCACGGGGGGACGGTGGATCCTTCAAGGCCTCGAGCCGCTGCTGAAACGCTCCTGGTGAAAGTCCGACTCCGCTGCCTCCTCCGAGAGAACTGTGGCCGAGGAAGGAGCGGTGAAGTGTGGCAAGAGTGACGAGGTTAAAAAAGTAGGCACCGTTTCGGGAATAATCTGTTTATCTACTGCTCAGACATAATCCGTCTTTACCCCGCGGCCCTCGCAGCGCTGGCGTCATCCTGTTAGTGGCTTTCTGGGCATCTGTCAACAGCAGCGAGCGCTCGGTTCAGCACGCCCCCCCCCCCCCCCGGGCCGACGCTTACACTCTGCTCCGGTGTTTCCTCAGGTTTTGTTCTAGTTCTGTTCTCTCAGCGGCCTGTGCAGAGCAGCTTAGAGAGGATGTGACCTTTGACCCCTCAGAACCAATCACCGCTCTCGTCATGCGGTCGGTTGACGACTCGCTCCCGTCCAGGAAAGTGAAACGTTCTCCGTCCTCACGGGTCTGAGTGGTCGCTGATCCTCCATGAGAACATCGACCTCGGAGAGGAGAGCGGTTAAATCCTCCGCTTTCACTTATTTTCATCCATGTTGTCTTCGCTGCTTCTTATTTTTTCATTTTTGTTTCCTATGATGACGTCAGTTGTTTTTGCTGCAGAAACTGTCTCAACACAAAAGTGTCACATGTTCTAAATGTCTAAGAAACATATTCATCAAATGAATTAAACATTAAAACCTTTAAAGCTTCAGTATCATAAAAAATGAACCAAAACAACTGAGTTTATCATCAACGTAAAAGGAAAACAGTGAATCTCATATTTTTTTATTTTAGCTGTAAAGTCAATTCTAAAAGTGTTGATGTATTATTAGTATTAGTATTATTATTATTATTATTATTATTATTATTATTATTAGGACATTGACTGATGAGCTCAGCGGTTGTTTTTCTGGAGGGAGGCTCTCGTTTGGTTTTAACCCACAGATCATAACACGCCTGAGGATGGAGGCGGGTCGAGAGGCCAGTGTGTCACAGGGAACTGTGTCTCTGAGGATTCCAAGGATTTAGTTTCCTCACAGGAGGACAAACCAGAGCGGGCGTCCCCCGTCGTCGTGTCCCAGATAAAAACAGAACCATTAGATTTCCTGAGTTGTTGATTTTCACTCTTGTGAAGAGACGATGAACACGTGAGCTGTTTCTGGTGCAAGTGGAGGAAAGTTGACGGTGCTGACTTGTTGTGTCGTTGTAGGTCAACCGAAGCTCAGACTTTACAGAGTTTGCACATAACTGCAGAGCCGAGGAAAAGAAGATTAGAAATGTCTTTTAATCTCTAATCCGGTGACTGTTAAAGTGTCCGGCTCCGTTCTGTTTGTTTTAGTCAGAGCAGCACAGGGACCTCAGCTGGAGTACTATGGGATAAATAGTACTACTAGTAGTAGTGGTAGTAGTAGTAGTAATAGGACAGGTATTAGCTGTAGAGGTGGTCATATTAATAATGTCAGAACTAAACTGAAACAGAAAGTGAAGCTCCAGTAGTATTTATTGCTGTGCTTGTACTATTACTTCTACTTCTACTACTACTACAAGTTATATTAAGAAAACTTTATAGTTTGGTCCATGTCCCATCTGCTAACATGGAGGAGGTGGGGTTTATGCTTATACTACAGCCAGACACCAGGAGGCGATGGAGACACTTTCTTTACAGTTTCAACACATTGGACTTCTTCTTCTCTCCTTCGGCTGTTTTATCTCAGTTTAGTTTCACTTCACGAACTCGAGTCCAGCTTCACTTCCTGACACGTTCACTTTCTGAACAAGTGTCCGACTACGACTCTCTGACATCTGACTCAACGGTTCACAGCTGATATTCAACGCGGCCGTCACAAAGGAATCTGGGGAGGCGGAAATGAAAGCGAGGTGATAAGAGGGAATCTGTGTGAGGCTGCGGGCGAGTTAATGAAATGGTTGAAATCCTTTGGGATTGTCTCGTCTCCTGAGGGTCAGTGTCCTGCTCACACTCACTTCACTCACTTCAGTCTCATGTGGAAGCTTCAAACTGTAAAAGAAGAATTCACCGGTTTAATGAGGTGAAGCTGTTTACAGGTGAAGTGACTCATGGCTTAACCCCGCCCCCCCGCGGTGAATTATCCTCCGATGAAATCCAGACAATGACACGTAATCCAGTTAATTTCGTCTGTCGAGCTCCGTTTAACCTCTCACCACTAAAAATAATCCTCCTGACGCCCCTGCAGCCGGCGGCAGCACGTCACGAGACCGAGTCCAGTTCGTGACACTGTGAACTTCATCATCCGCAGAATCAATCAGCGGTTTATAAGTGACGTTAATCTGCTGCGTCTCCATCGGATCAGAACGACACAAACAACTCATTATAAAACCAGGAGGTTTGTGTCCAGACGTCCTCACAGGTCACCTCAACACACGGTCCAGGACACTCGGTCTCACTCGCTCTGTCGCTGCACACACCGATCGCTCATCGTGACACAACTACAGACTTTTCTATTGTTCTCGAAAACGACTTCGCTCAGGACAAATGTCTGAGAACACGATGACCGAGCTGAGGAGACAGTCACACACACAAACTAATCTCAGACACACACACCACAACACACGACAACACACGACAACACACGACAACACACACAACAACACACACAACAACACACACAACAACACACAACAACACACCACAACACACACAACACACAACAACACACACAACAACACACACAACAACACACAACAACACACCACAACACACACAACACACAACAACACACACAACAACACACAACAACACACCACAACACACACAACAACACACAACAACACACACAACACACAACAACACACACAACAACACACACAACACACAACAAACCACAACAACACACAACAGCATACAACAACACACGACAACACACCACAACACACACAACACACAACAACACACACAACAACACACACAACAACACACCACAACACACACAACACACAACAACACACACAACAACACACAACAACACACCACAACACACACAACAACACACAACAACACACCACAACACACACAACACACAACAACACACACAACAACACACACAACACACAACAAACCACAACAACACACAACAGCATACAACAACACACGACAACACTTGGACGTGCAGCAGTTTGAATTCTGAATTTTCAAATTTCATTTTGTGATTTCTTGACAGGAAGAAGTTTTTAACAGTCAAACAAACGTTTATTAAAATAATAAACATGAATGATTTGATGACATCATCTACACTCAACGACTTTGTAAACAAAACTGTGTGAACACAAACATCTGTTCAACAAAACCAGACACATGCACAGAGCGAATCCTTCTCTTCTCCTTTTCTCTTCTCTTCTCCTTCTTTTCTCTTCTCTTCTCTTCTCTTCTCCTTTTCTTTTCTCTTCTCTCCTCCTTCTCTTTTCTTCTCCTTTTCTTTTCTCTTCTCTTCTCCTTCTCTTCTCTTTTCTTTTCTTTTCTTTTCTCTTCTCTTCTCCTTCTCTTTTCTTCTCCTTTTCTTTTCTCTTCTCTTCTCCTTCTCTTTTCTTTTCTTTTCTTTTCTCTTCTCTTCTCCTTCTCTCTGTTCTTGTTTTCAGCCTCTCGGACCTTGGAGGAGAATTCCATCTCCGGCTCTTTATAAGTCGATCTCTTGTTAGCTGCTCCGACGCCTCAGGTTTTCTCCTCCGTGCTCAGCTGTTACAGCCGCCGGCTGCGTTCACTGTGGACATGAGCGATCTCCCATGATACAATGCAGCTCTGTTGTGAGCGTCTCAGCAGCTGAATGAGGTGAAAAGGAAGAGTGACGCTGTAAACAGAGACCAGAGGATACAGGTTGAATCACATCGTGACACACGAGGCGGCGAATCCTTCATTAATTAATTAATATGTGAGTTGTTACAAACGGAACGACTGAAACGACTTCTCTTTGTCTGCTTTGGTTTGATGGAGGGGCCCTGGTCCCCTTTACCCGGGGCCCCCAACGTCCCTCTGACGCTCCGGAGTGAGAATATATGAAAATTAAAACCAGCAACACATGAAGAACTTTTATATCCTCATTAGGAACATACAGTCAACATACAGTCAACATACAGTGAACATACAGTCAACATACAGTGAACATACAGTCAACATACAGTCAACATACAGTGAACATACAGTCAACATACAGTCAACATACAGTCAACATACAGTAAACATACAGTCAACATACAGTCAACATACAGTAAACATACAGTGAACATACAGCGAACATACAGTCAACATACAGTCAACATACAGTCAACATACAGTCAACATACAGTCAACATACAGTGAACATACAGTAAACATACAGTCAACATACAGTCAACATACAGTCAACATACAGTGAACATACAGTGAACATACAGTGAAGATGAATGTTCATAATAACTGACTGTGGTAAACTGAAGTGTCACACTGACCCAATTAAGACTTAATTGAGAGCGAGCGCTGCCTCATTAACACATCATCAGCATTTACACAACATATTTACTGCTGCACGTAATTAACTCGACAACTAATTATCCCCAAGTCTCGTCTGCACATTCGGAGAGAAGTCAGAGGAAGATGGATTCTGCAGGGAGGAGACACACACCATCAGAGGAGACACCACCAGAGGAGACACCACCAGAGGAGACGCACACCAGAGGAGACACACACCACCAGAGGAGACACCACCAGAGGAGACACCACCAGAGGAGACGCACACCAGAGGAGACACACACCACCAGAGGAGACACCACCAGAGGAGACACCACCAGAGGAGACACCACCAGAGGAGACACACCAGAGGAGACACCACCAGAGGAGACACACACCACCAGAGGAGACACCACCAGAGGAGACACCACCAGAGGAGACACACCACCAGAGGAGACACCACCAGAGGAGACACACCAGAGGAGACACACCATCAGAGGAGACACAACCAGAGGAGACACCACCAGAGGAGACACAACCAGAGGAGACACACCACCAGAGGAGACGCACACCACCAGAGGAGACACCACCAGAGGAGACACAACCAGAGGAGACACACAACCAGAGGAGACACACACCACCAGAGGAGACACCACCAGAGGAGACACACACCACCAGAGGAGACGCACACCACCAGAGGAGACACAACCAGAGGAGACACCACCAGAGGAGACACAACCAGAGGAGACACCACCAGAGGAGACACCACCAGAGGAGACGCAACCAGAGGAGACACCACCAGAGGAGACACAACCAGAGGAGACACAACCAGAGGAGACACAACCAGAGGAGACACAACCAGAGGAGACACACCATCAGAGGAGACACCACCAGAGGAGACACCACCAGAGTTCTGTTACTGAACACGTGACGTGTGTTGTTCCTGCTCCTCTGGGACGATTCTGAGTCCAGCTCATCTTTCTTACTTTTCAAACTTGGTCCCAAACGTCTCAGACACTTTTTCAACAAGCGCAATTAAACCAAAAAAAAGAAATCACCCGACGGACCTGCTAACGAGTCCGGTTTCCATTAGCACCAAATTAGGGTCATTTCAGTGGTTTGGTAATTGTGATGAATGGACACAGACCATTAGTGATTACTGGTGTAATGAGGTAATGGACGTCCTGGGAGACGATACTCACACGAAGGACGAGGACGTCGAGCAGCTTCACACTTTGTTCTGGGTGATTTTCTGTGTGAGACTCAACTCGTCACTACATCATCGCAACGACACTCGGACACGACGTGTTCCTGACGTGTTCCTGCCATGTTCCTGACGTGCTCCTGACGTGTTCCTGATGCTATTTTCTGGACATTCTCCAAAGCTGTCTGAAACAGATTTTGTATTTTCGTGATGTTTTAGATTGAAGCTAATAAAGATCTTTGGGTTTGAAGTGAACTGGAACATTTCAGGAGTCAAACTGTTTCGTCGGACACATTAATATTCAGAGTCACATTCATTGTCACCGTTTCACATGAATTTATGCAGCGTCACTTCACAAAATCACTGAAGTACAAAAACACACTTCTCTTCTTTGTGATTCTTTATATTTCAGAGAACGGACGTTATCATGCAGATGTTCACACACATCAGGAATCAGGTGCATCACATCTGGAACATCTGGAACATCTGTCTATGTGAGGCTGTGGGTTCAGCATCAGCTCTGATTGTTACACTTCTCGTTCTGCAGCCGACACTGTGCACGTGTGGGTAATTACACAAGATGAATGTGTTGTGTGTGTCTGCCGCTGTGAGGTCGATGCACTGCAACAGCGGCATAATTGAAATTTAAACAATCCTAATCAGGAGCATGGACGTCAGCTCGAGCCTCTCGTCACCTCAAGGGACTCGACTTAATTAGATTCCTGCAGATTTTCACGTCAGGGAACAAGAGAGAAGCTTCACATCTGTATCTTCTGTCCATTATCACACAACGATCGTTGGAATGAAAACCTCCACGGATCCACACGTGCACGTCGTCTGCTGACACGTGCACGTGTGGATCCGTGGAGGTTTCGTTGCAGAATCTGCTGAACCAGGTTTGGACCTGATGTTTGTATTTGCTGCACAGATAAAATGCACAGAGCACATTAAGTACTTTACATTTAGCAACACAATGCTAATTAGCTGCGTGATAAACGAGCAGCTCTGCGTTAACAAAAGAAAAACCTGCACAGCAGCTTCAAACTAATGGATTTTATTTATCTTCAACATGAAGCAGAGCTGCTGCAAGAACTTCTCTCACAGCTGAAAGAAATATATGAATATCAGGTCGTGACTGGAGAGTGTGTCGTCCGTCTTTATGTTATGGTCCATCCTCTGCATCCTGTGTGTCTGAGGAAGTCTGTGGTGAGCAGCTCTTCACAGAACTGACTCTGACCGACTGACCTAGAGTCAGAGGATGTTGATTCATCCTCTGGTGGACGAACACTAACCCACATCATACAAACACACTTGTTACTGAGCTGAACTACTCCAGGTTCTCCTCTGAGGAGCATCAGTCAGGATCAGTAAGACCAACAGGTCAGAGTCTCCAAACCCACGATGAACACATTCAATGACTCATTCAAAGACGCTCCGACCGGCGGTGCCTTTCAGCGCCATCAGGCAAAACCAGGTTTTAATTAAAAAGAAATCCAGAGCCTGGAGTCAACGTGAGAATTAAACCAGTTTTTCCGATGAGAGGCGACACCCGGGTGAAGCTGTCTGACCTGCGCAGCACAGATTACATCCAGCTCTGCTCCGAGCTGCAGCCGCTCAACCTCGGCCCTGGAGTCAGCGACAGGAGCCATCATGTTCTCATGTGAACAGTTCGTTTCATTTCACACAGTTTCCCATGAACCTCTCTGGTCCTTCACCCTCCGACAGGTAATGTGTCCCTGCCTGTTATATGAGGGAACAAGTTGATATCAAGACTTTCTCCGGCCCAGTGATTTGATATCAAAAGTTCTCTGGTGCAGATGCTATCGATGCTGCTTCAGCACAGAAGCTGAAGCTCGCCTGCTGATGCTGAAGCTCGCCTCCTGAAGCTGAAGCTCGCCTGCTGATGCTGAAGCTCGCCTCCTGAAGCTGAAGCTCGCCTGCTGAAGCTGAAGCTCGCCTGCTGAAGCTGAAGCTCGCCTGCTGATGCTGAAGCTCGCCTCCTGAAGCTGAAGCTCGCCTGCTGAAGCTGAAGCTCGCCTGCTGCCACAGCTGTGGCTTTATTCTCTCCAGCGTCTCCAGCTGTTTAAACTTGCAAAAGAACAATGCTGCATAATTGAGCGGGTGTGTACATAAAGAGCAGTATGAGACATGATGCTGAAAGTGCTGCCTGATGCACACAGATCCGTTGTGTTCTGTCTGGGATGCAGCTCGAGAGGCGTTCGCTCGCAGCCTCATGTCATTTGTATTCAGGTGCAGGCGTGTAGTTACATCACAGATCAGATCTTATGTATGAAGCTCAGAGGAGTCAGTTCAATACCATGGGGGG
This sequence comes from Paralichthys olivaceus, assembly GCF_024713975.1. Lineage (NCBI taxonomy): Eukaryota > Metazoa > Chordata > Actinopteri > Pleuronectiformes > Paralichthyidae > Paralichthys > Paralichthys olivaceus. The sequence continues at coordinate 19,877,881 of NC_091111.1, forward strand.
GGGGGGGGGGGGGGGGGGGGGGCAGCTGTTCTTTGTAGATGCAGCAGAAACTCTGAATTGTAATAAAAACAACAGCTCATCTCTGCTCAGGACCAAGTGTCTCCTCATGATCTCACACCATCGTACATCCACGTGTTTTACTGTCCACGTAGACTCACTCGTAGAGACGCACAGGGATTCAAACGTGTGATGGAGGGTCTGAGCTAAAGAGGTGTGTGTGTGTGTGTGTGTGTGGTAGATATTTGAGCTTCGTTTCTGTACATGTTATAGAAGAAGATGTGCTGTCCGTCTTCATGAAGCCACGAATCATCATGAATCTCTGAACTCGCTGAAGCACTGAGGGAAACTTTAGACACGTTATTTCATTCTGCAGATACTTTCCAATGAAATGAGAGACGGCTGACAGGAGACGTCTCTCCTCACATTATGTGGCCGACCTGCAGAAGCCCAGGACCCCCACGGGGCCCCGGACTCTGGGAGCCACTCCTCCTCCATCTTCTTCTGTGAGATGGTGCCTCAGTAAAAAGATAAAAGAAACGTGTGAAGCAGCTTGTGTCTTTGAAAGAAAGTCTGTTTTTAAGTCAGTGCAGTTTTGAACTGGGTCATTCTGTCGCTGCTCTGTGGGTCTGCTCCTCTGTGGGTCTGCTCCTCTGTGGGTCTGCTCCTCTGAGGGTCTGCTCCTCTGTGGGTCTGCTCCTCTGTGGGTCTGCTCCTCTGAGGGTCTGCTCCTCCGTGGGTCTGCTCCTCAGAGGGTCTGCTACTCCGTGGGTCTGCTCCTCTGTGGGTCTGCTCCTCTGTGGGTCTGCTCCTCCGTGGGTCTGCTCCTCCGTGGGTCTGCTCCTCCGTGGGTCTGCTCCTCCGTGGGTCTGCTCCTCTGTGGGTCTGCTCCTCCGTGGGTCTGCTCCTCTGTGGGTCTCACAGTCCTCCTCCGTCCACTGACGCAAACTGGGTTAACTCACTCAAACACACTCTCTCTACACCTTCAGATAGAGAGAGACACTTTCTGAGCTGTGGTACTTTAAAGTTTATTTACGTGTTTCACCTCATTAAAACTGTTGAGCTACTTTCTTCTACTTTTAGACTTTACTCACCGTGTTCCTTCTTTAAACTGATCTAACAGCGGATCATAAACCCACGGGGGAAATGAAACCTCATGCAGCAGCTTCACAACTGAAGCATTTTAAGGAACAATGGATTTTTGTCGACAGAGAAACAATAACCTCTCCATCATCAACATATTTGTACTTGTACTGATGCACAACCAGCGTCTTAAAGTAATACTTCATATGTAGAGCACGTTTTAAAACATTTACAAAGTGCTTCACATAAAACATACAAACATGTATACGGACATAAAATAGTTCCACCTCTCAGGCCACAGCATGTTTTCAGATTTCATAGTTTTAATTACGAGACAGTCGCTGCAGCTCCTCTTTTCAGCCTCTGTCTCTTGGTTTTAGCTCCTGTCTCTTTAAGACGCTAACCCATCTTTTCCCGTTTTTGTACTTTTTGTTCTGTAAGTTTTAAAAAGTGGGCGTCACTGAGTCCCCGGCTGCTGATCTGTGGGATCCAGCCGAGCGCTCCGAGTCTGTCACGGAGACAAATGGCTCCTCCTGCAACCTCTGGCCCGGTTTCCACCCACTTTCCACATCGCCGCTTTCACCACAGTTCGACTTCCTGCTGCTGCGTCAGGGAAGCGTGTGAACACCTGGAGAAGAGTCTCATGAGCAGTTTTCACCCGATCGTTATCAGGAGAACTTAAAGTGGCTGATTTAGCTTTTTTCTGTGTGTCTCCTGAAATGGAGACGATAATGACCAGAGCGTTTTTACTGTGCGTCCCCAGTCGGCTGAGAAAAGTGAGAGGGACATTCTCCTCCTGTCAACAAATTAAACTTAATGGCTCTTTTGTGCTGCAGGACTGCAGGACTCCAAGAGTGGGTAATAAAAGACAGTTTAACTTGTATTATATATATATATATATATATATACTCACAGCAGAGCAGAGGCAGGCCCGAGTCCATCAGGCCGTCTCTGAACTGGAGCTGATTTCTTTAAATGATAAAAAGCTTCTTCTCTTGACCTTTAGATGTTTCCCACCGGGGTCAAGGAGCAGTGATGAGGAGAGGAGATTATTTTGACCGACTCCATCAGAGGTCTCCAACAGCAGACAGGACATCAGAGTCAAAGTCTCAGACAGGAGGACAGCTTCACTCTTAATGTCACGCCTTTATATTCTGACCTTTAGTTGTCCGTCCTCTCCTGTGATGTCCTGTCTCTCTGTCTCAGACCATCTCTAATGAAACGGCCTCTCTCTGCCCTCCAGTCTGATTTTTAATTGAATTATCAAATTTAATATTGTTAAAGAAATTTAAAAAATGCATCTCAGAAAATTCCCCCCGAGCAGTTTCCTTTGTTAAGTAGAATTTGAATAAATCGTATTATGAGATAACTGAGGAGTCTTCACACACACAGACACACACACACACACACACACACACAGACAAACACACACACACACACACACACACACAGACACACACACAGACACACACACACACACAGACACAGACACACACACCCAGCTGCAGCCAGTGACTCACAATCTCAGACAAAGCCATAAGGTGGTATATTCCACCAGGGGGCGAAGCAGATGGCGTCACTTTATTTGAACACGCCCCCTGGTTTATTTGAACACGCCCCCTGGTTCAGTCACCATCAAACCACCACTGACGAGACGAGATACTTCCTGAGTCCGTCAGGAGAATAAAACAATCAAAGTTCAGCTTCCTGTTGTGAAGCAGATGGTTTCCGTGTCATTATCTTTTCCAGATTCCTTCAAATGTTCTCAACGTCTCTGGATTCGAGCGTCAGCGGCGTCTGTATCTGCTGAAACAGGCTGCGGCTCAGACGAGTGTGGATGATGTCAGAGGAAATATAAGTCAAAGACGTTGTGAGGAGCTGCAGGGAAACAGTTATGTTCATGTGAAAGGACGTCTGAACAAGTCGATTCTGATTCTCCTGGATGTGAAGGTGGAGATGGAAGTCGGGCGGCAGGCGTGTGGAAAAAATGAGCTTTTTCTCCGACAGTATGTCCCCTTGGCAACGGCTGGTCAGGAGAGCAACGTGTTGCATGACAATGACGCTTTGGAAATTCAAGGAGGCGAATCGGTGCATTTAGTTTTAATCTGCACTCATCAGCAGGAGGCCGCTCACATCAAACATCTCATGTTGTGTCAAAGAGAAAAATGTCCGATTTGATTTCAGAGTTTTCTCTTTCATTACTTGTTTGGACTTTTCTCAGCAGAGACGTGAATAAGACGTGAAGTCATGAGCAGGACGTGGATCAGAAGGGTTTCAGACGGGCCCTCAGGGACCTGAACCCACCTCAGGAACTTGAACCCACCTCAAGGACACAGAAGCTCCAGTATTAAACTCATTAACTGGATTTGATGCATGTAAATGTCTTAATGACTGAGAAGTGAGGAGAAGAGAGGAGGAGCTGAGGAGAAGAGAGGAGGAGCTGAGGAGGAGCTGAGGAGAAGAGAGGAGGAGCTGAGGAGGAGCGAAACTGAAAAACAACAAAAGTCACTTTAAAGCACAAAGTCTCTTTATTTGAAACTTTGTGAAATGAGTCCAGGAAGTGTTCGTCTCCGCTCAGTCTCACAGCTTCAGTTTCAGACTGGATCAGATTGATGTGGATGAACTCGGAGTCGACACGGTGTAAACCGCTCGGGCAGCAGCTTCCCGCCTCTCTGCGGAGAAGCCAAACAATTAGCACGCGCTCATCATCGACTGACACATTCATTATTCCTTCTGACGTTCCACAGTCCATCTTCTCTCAGACAGAACATCAGGCTCTGATGTGAAGTTACCGGAGCGAGTGCTAATGAAGCCGGAAGATTCGGTTTCAGGCGGTGACTGTTTATTTATCGGCCCGCGGCGGATTCACATTTACATACACGTCACAAAACCTGGACCTGAAGGAAGAGACGTTTTCTGTTGTTGCTGTTTTTCCCAAATGCTTCGAACATGAATCATCCGGTGGATAAAATAATTTTCATTTCTCTCAGGACAAATTGTTCGTCTGGACTCAAACTCAGATTCTTTTTGTTGATCCTGTTCTGAAAGTCTCACTAAGCACTAATCACTAAGCTGAAGCTTTAGTGCAGACGATGACCTCACATCACCTCCGGTCTCAAACCTCCTCCGCTCCATCACCTCTGTGTGTTGGATGGAAAACAGGATGTGACTATTTCCTGGAACACAGAAACGTTATCTCTGCGTAGCGAGGTTTACTGAGGACACTCGACAGAGACGCAATTTACATGAATCAATGAACGACAGTTACACAACTTAAAGTGAGCGATGAGGATCTCACACACACACACACACACAGACGAGTGGACGCTCTTTATTAATAGCAAAGCTCTCCGGTGTTATTTGGAGGAAACTGCTCGGAACAGTAAATCCCTGCAGAGCGCGGCGACACGCAGACAAGCAGGAAACGTAATGAGGTGCCAAACTGGCAAACACCAAAAAAAACGGGCCAATTAAAAAGTGATTTGAAAAAGAGTGTGAGTGCAGCAGGGGCCTGTAAACAGCATCAGTCTGGAGCCTCGTCACTGCTGCTGCTGCCGTGACGTCTGTTAGTACAGAGGGGAAACTCCAGAGGAGGGTTTTAACTTCTCACTGTAACTCAACCTTTGTTTCCTCCTGGATCTCATGATTAGATATGTCTGATAATAACTGATCCAGAGTCTGTTAGATAAATAACTGCAGCAGGAGAGAACGAGTGTTCAGCACGTCCTGCTGAGCTGCGATGCTAAAATCTGAGCTAGAACCCAACAACTCCGTCGCTCAGGGTGAAATTAGTGCCAAAGAAATAATTCAACCGTCTTCTTTTCTGCTTTTGTCGCAGATAAATTCAGAATAATTGTCTCCGATGGCGACGTGTTGACTTAACGACGCCATAAACTGCAGCGAGTTTATTTATGGATTATTACAGTTTGGTTTCAAATAAAAAATGTATTTTATTTGTGATTGATTCGTCTCGATAGAAACTCGAGACTGAAAATAAACCACGAGTCTCCACAAATCGAAGTGATCGTGGACAGGAGCCGCGGGGTTGATGTCCCCGAGACACCAGCCATGTCCCATCTGCTAACATGGAGGAGGAGGGTTTATGACCTGTACTGCAGTCAGCCACCAGGGGGCGATCCAGGTGATTCATCTTTATTTACAGTCTGTGGTAGAAACAGGAATAAACGGAGGATTTCATGCGTCACCTTGAAGAACAGTTTTTTTTTCTTTATCTTTTTCAGCCTCGACTCAGCGTTCGAGCTCTTTGAGCATCAAACAGCGGCGGATGAAAGTTAGTGGATCGAGACGGAGGCTCCTGCAGGATCTTGACATTTACCGTCCACAATCTCCGGAGAGCTGCACTCACACGCTCCTGAGTGGACAGATAAGTCGGGCGAGACGCGTCAGCTGAGCGAATCTTTACCCACGGACCGGGCCGCCGCCACAGTGGAGCCGGGCCGATGAGAGATCTGAACCTCGGGCTCCAGAGGAAAGGACTCCAGATTCCTCCCTCCTGCTCGTCTCAGCTGTGGTGACGCTCAAACATCCTCGTGGATCTGCTGCCAATCCTCGGCAAATGTTTCCTCGTCTCAGGAAGAGCGGCGAGTAAACAGGGAACATCACGGCGAGCCGGCGGCGGCGCTCAGATCAGGCGCTGAGATCAGAGCTTCGACCTCAGGAGGTTGAAACGCTCTGTGATGACGTTTGAAAGCATTTTCATCAGGACGAGGAAACTGATTTACAATCACGTGATTCTGTGAAATCTGTTCAAGCTTCAACTCAGCAGCTGAAGGTTAAAACACTTCAGATCTTTAACTCTTCGTGTTCTTCAGACCAGCGTCTCGGATCAGAGACTCAGGGGACCGATGATGAGACGTCTCTTTGTCAAAGCGTCCAACACATCCCAGGAGTTACTGCACGTCAGTGACGAAGCTAACGAGCTACGAGCTAGCAGCAAGTGCAGCCACTGAAAGTAGCTAACGATGCGACGGATGCAAAACATCTGCACCGCCCCCTAGTGGCTGGATGCAGCATAGCTCCCTGACCTGGATAGTTCAGCCTTTCCCAGAATTCACTGGGAGAACAGTGAGTGCACGTCGTGTGTCCGTGTCAGGCCTGGAAAATAAAACACTTGAACAGGATCAATAACGAGGACACACAAAGACGAGACAGGAAGTCAATAAGTCGACGGAGCGAGAACGTTCGTCTCATCAGTTTCAATCCACAAACATCTTGTTCTGTTGTGAGAGGAAATTAAAAAGAGTCCGTGTGAGTTCACGAGTTAATTGGTTCAGGTTCAGTTCTCCACTCGTTCTTTCTCTAAATAATAATAATAATAATAATATTAATCGTGAGGCTGAAACAAACTGAATAAAACTCATCGTTTGATTCCTCGTCAGTTTTATGTTAAATTTTTTATTTGGATTTTTTTATTTTCTTAATTCAAGTTCAATACATTTTGTTGTATTTATGTAATTTATTAAAAATAAAGTAAAACTGTCATCACTTTTCTTTGTCATGAGCTTTTTTTTTATCATAGGAATCATCCACACACACACACACACACACCCACACACACACACACACAGACACACACACACACACACACACACACACACACACACACACACACACACACAGACACAGTGTGTTCACTGGTCACAATATTGTGTTTAAAGTCAAGATTTACTTTTTTAATTATCTCTGAAATATATTTTTATCCTGTGAACAAAAACAAAGTGAGTGAAAATGAGCAGTTAAAACTTATTGTCTGTGTTTGTATGTTTTTTATTTCCTTCCTGTCTCCGGCTCAGACTCAAGCGACTTGATTAAGACTTTAAACTCTGGGAAAGTGTCATTGACGTCTCCGCTGCCTCAGAACTCCGCGTCAATACCACGCTTTCAAACCAGTCGTGTGATTGCGAGGAGCGAGTGTGGATCAGAGCAGCAGGTGACGGCGGCGGCGAGGGGAGGAAGGGGGAGGGTGGGGGAGTCTGCGTCCATTAGATCCGACAGCTCTGGAGATTTGCTGTCAGACGGCAGCCGGCGAAGTGACGAGCTCGCACATTTCCACAAACTCTCCACGGAGCCATTAGAGAAGGTTCATGAAGTCCTGACGCAGAAGTCGATCAAACTCACAGAGGACGAGGGACGGCGTTTGTGGTTTGACTTTACATTGAAAGTTTTTAGGGGACGTCATTAAAAGGTTGATGAGGTTTTATATTTTTGTGGCCGTGACCTTTGACCTTGACATCTCGTCACTCCATTTTCCAGTTTCAATGATTGACACCTCTGTTTAACTGAGAGACCGAGGCGTCCCCCTGGTGGCTGACTGCAGTATCGGTCATTAACTCTGTAAACACTGTGACCTTCAGGTTAATTAAAAAGACACACTCTTCTCCACTGATACTGTGTTGGACTGATGGAGGACGACGTCTCACACACACCAGCAGGAAGCTTCAGCTTCAACAACTGTGAAGGACAGCTGAGGGACAGGTGAGGGACAGGTGAAGGACAGGTGAGGGACAGGTGAGGGACAGGTGAGGGACAGGTGAAGGACAGGTGAAGTACAGGTGAGGGACAGGTGAGGGACAGGTGAGAGACAGGTGAAGGACAGGTGAAGTACAGGTGAAGGACAGGTGAAGTACAGGTGAAGGACAGGTGAGGGACAGGTGAGGGACAGCTGAAGGACAGGTGAAGGACAGGTGAGGGACAGGTGAAGGACAGGTGAAGTACAGGTGAAGTACAGGTGAGGGACAGGTGAGGGACAGGTGAAGGACAGGTGAAGGACAGGTGAAGTACAGGTGAAGGACAGGTGAAGTACAGGTGAAGTACAGGTGAGGGACAGGTGAAGGACAGGTGAAGGACAGGTGAAGTACAGGTGAAGTACAGGTGAGGGACAGGTGAAGGACAGGTGAAGGACAGGTGAAGGACAGGTGAAGTACAGGTGAAGTACAGGTGAAGTACAGGTGAGGGACAGGTGAGGGACAGGTGAGGGACAGGTGAGGGACAGGTGAAGGACAGGTGAAGTACAGATGAGGGACAGGTGAGGGACAGGTGAGGGACAGGTGAGGGACAGGTGAGGGACAGGTGAGGTTTAATAAAATACTCTTCATGTTACAGTCTTTGTCGGTATAATCAGTATAATGAGTTTCAGACGGTGGTTCTCCACTTCCTGTACGTCAGTGTGCGTCATGTTAAAGACTCTGGTTCAAACGAGCCTCGTGGTGAAGACGTCTGTTCCTGAGTGATGGAGTGAAATGACAAGAAGAAGAAGAAGATGTGATGATGTGTGTGGGCGAGTTAGAGCTCAGAGAAACATCCCACTGCCACACAGGAAACACACACAGACGCTGAACACAGGTGTGTGTGTGTGTGTGTGTGTGTGTGTGTGTGGGCGGATGTGTGTGTTCAGCTCCCCCACACTGCATCAGTCAGCGCTGCCTCATCAAACATGTTCGTGTTCTGTCCTCTGGTCAAATATCACAACAAAGAATTCAAGACAAACAGAATCTCCTGAAATCAGATCAGGCCACCGTGACCTTTGACCTTTGACCTTTGACCACCGAAATCTAACCAGTTCATCTGTGAGTCCAACTGAGTGTTTGAACCAAATTTGAAGAAATTCCCTCGAAGCGTTCCTGAGGTTAATGACATTGAGACTAATGAAGTCGGGGCTGTTGAAGTGAACTCGGGTTTCTGGGGTCACAGTTTCTGTACGTTAGCATCGACCTCCCGGTTCCTGCGCCGCAAAAAGATCCTGCTGAACAGAATCCAGTCAAAGATGAAATGTTGTTCTGAGACAAATCAAAACTTCATCTGTGTGTGATCAGGAAATCATTTCACGGCAGAATCTATTCCTTCATCAATCTCGTGTCCACCTCTCGTCCACGAGCTTCGAGCAGACGAGGTCCCAGCGCGTCAATCTGATTAACGTCCGCGGCGTCTTCCCAGAGAACCGCTGACGTCCTGGAGGATTTAAGACGCTGTCCCAGTAAATTCCCGACATGAGATCAATGCTCTCCTGAATCCTTCTCACTCACTTCTTCTTCTTTTTGAATCGTCGTTCTGAGGCCTCTGTCGTGGCGCCGCCCTCTGGAGCCGCAGGAGTTTCAACCTCCCGCTGAAGCTGGTGAACACAAACACCGAGCGAAGCTGGAGCCCAGTTAGTTTTGTCACAAAAATACTTTCAGAGTCGAGTAAGTGACGGAAAAATGACTCGATGAAATGTGTTTGTAGTCTCGGCTGCTTTCAAAGCCGAAGCTCCAGAGAGAGAGAGAGAGAGAGAGAGAGAGAGAGAGAGAGAGAGCCTGAAGTGTGTGATTCTGTCGAGGGGGAGACGTCTGCAGAGAACGAGCTGTCAGGGACGAAACAAAAACCACCTACGTGAGGAAACTCAAACATTTAATAATCACAGACTGTCTGTGTCTCCGTCTCCTCTGGACGACGTTAACACAACCTGATCGATGAGGAGCAGGAACGTCCCCTCGCTGCCTTCAGACGTTTTTCCATTCTGATTGTTTATTTGGCTTCTGCTGCGTCACGCGCGTCCAGCCGAGCCTGCGTTGCCATGGTTTACGGCCAAGCATCGAACCATGGCGACGGTGATCAGGGGGCCACGGCGGCCCGTCCATTTCAAAGGGAGCCAACAATATTAATTTCTGACAAAAGGACAGAATGACATTGGCTCGGGGTTTGTGAATAGCGGCTGAGAGCAGGCTCCGTTCTAATGAACCAAACGTGCCGACGTGTAACAATGAGGATGACGGAGGACGGCGCAGAGCTGTCAGCATTTCGAGAGGAGGCAGATGAAGCAGGAGCAGAAGGTTCTGGTGTCACAGAACGACCGAACGACATCTCACCTGCAAACCGGCTTCAATCCCAGTGAAGGTTCTTCAGTCTCAGATTATAGAACCAGTTCTGTCCGTCTCACTTTCTATAGAAAGAGATGACACATTCATGGATCCGCTCCACGTTGGAATGACTTCCTTTCTGCTCTGCCCCGTTCCTCCAGGCCTCATGGAAACGATGTCAGGTAGTTTGTGTGTAATCTTGTTCACAGTCGAACATCGTGGCCGAACGTGACGCGGACTCACTCACACAGGAAGCCGGCCTCGTTCGGCGCTAACGCTCTCCTCGTGCTTGTTCAGCTGATTCATTCACAATGAACGAACAATCAATCAATTCAAAATCAGTCGATATGAATCTTTCACAGACGTGTTGAAAACTTTTACTTTACAGAATAAACCACGTAAAATACATTTAAATTTAGACTCTACGTTAAAAATATCAATTTTCCTCATTCAAGGTTTTTATATTTGTGTTTTTTTGTGTTTTCCTTTTCATCGATAGTTATTTATCTTGAAGCTGTAAAATGTCAAACCTTGATTACATTTCTTTATGTCCGTTTTTAAAACTGTTCATCTTTCAGGAACGTTTAAACTCCTGAAAAATGTTTCATCATCACCAACATCTCAAGGTTTCTCTGTCACAGTGTTTCACAGCGTCTGAGCCTCGACTCAGGCAGAAGATAAATCTGAAGAACGAGAACATGCGGTCGAGCGATCATCACCTCGTGATGCCAGAGACCTTTTTATTGATCATTTTTTCACAACAGCAGCAGCAGTGCATTTTTGTGCTCGCAGGTGGGCGGGACTTCCTCCTCCAGAGCCGAGCGGTTACAGTGCGTCGTCGAGTGTGTGCAGAAGCGTTTTACAGCAGAAGCCAACCTGGATGAAATGCAACTTCCATTGGATTTACAGAGCCACCAGATGAGTTTCACACTGAGCGGATCAATACTGTACAGAGCGGGGGGGGGGGGGGGGCTCAGACACCCAACATGGCTGCAGGAATGATAAATTAAAGGGGCGACGTGGTGGCAGCCATCTTCTTCTTTCTGCAAACAGTTTTTCTTTCTTTAATTCAAAGACATGTTTCATTATTTTTACATTTCACTTTTATTGAAGTCACTTTCAGTTTGTTCTGCTGAGAGTCGGAGGCTCTCGTGGACGACCCGGCTGCGTCTGGAGGTCACGACTTAACACACAACCCATTTGTTTGATCTGTCGTCTCTCCAGGAAATCTTAAAGAGCGAGCTGGGAGACGGCTCTGGAATTAGAGTCGTTGCTTCGTAACGATCCCTCGTTCAGTCCTCGGCTCCTCTGACTTTGTTTTGATGAATTAAGACAAAATGTCCCCAAAAGAAAAGAATAAAACACAAACCATCAGCTCGTCAAGGTGCCGACACTGAACCACTGAATGCTAAATGCTCTGGAACTCATACGGAGCTCCTCCAGTCCTGTCGACCACTCTTCACGTCGTGTTCACCCATTCACACACATTCATACATCACACACTGTTGATGCAGCCGTCAGGGGCTTCAGAACCTGAGGACGCTTCAGAGCACAGACGGGAGGAGCCCGGGATCGAACCACCACCTCTCTACCTCCTGACTCACTGCACCTCCACTGTGTGAGAAATGAGAAGCGCTCCGAGTGGTCGAACGAGGAAAACATCACATGAATACATTTCTCATCAATGTGGATCCGACCTCGCTCACTCCACATTCAACAACTTCAAACCACTTCAAACCACTTCAAACCACTTCAAACCACTCTGCAGTAAAATCTCTTGATACGTTTTAAATCTCGGACACTTCCGATGTTAGCGCAGATTTTAAGTTCTGATTAATTGTGTCGGAGGAGTTTGTCAACGGAAAAATTACCATTAAATTCAAAATGGCCGACTTCCTGTTTTGTACATTTCCACCAATTTTCCTGCAAACGTGCGGTTTTGTCTAATGTTTTAAGGGGCGTGACCATGTCATTTAGCCACGCCCACACACACAACCCAATACAGATGTAAATTTTCAACAGTTTCTGGAAAAATTCTGCCTCAAAAGTCGGATCGATTTAAAATAAAAATAATCTGCATGTAAACATTGCTCTGGTCACTGCTCGTTAAATTTGCTTAATCACACATTTCCATTTTATCTCTTTAAACTAGGTTCTTTGTCGAAGTTCTCTCTACGCTGATTCACAGTGATGATGCCGTAAATCACCTTTAATTTAACTGAGGGTGTAATTTGGGTGTAAATGTAGAACCTGAACTAAAATCCCTGAAGATTCCCAGAAACAGTGTCGTGGACAGAAGCTCTGTTCTTCCTCTTATCTTTTCTCAGCAGCTGCAGCTCCAGTTTGACATTTCTCATGTGATGGTTTGATGGAGGGAGGACGTCTGAACACGGTGACATTTTGCAGCGTTTTAAAACTTATCGTGGACTCTTCCGGAGTCTCATCAGATCTGGATCGCCTCACGTGTTCTGCTAAATCAAAGCTCAAATCAATAACCTATCAAGTGTCTTCGGCTCCTTCTCCTTTCGGATCACTGGTCATTATTTTGACACCACCTGCTCCACAGAGTGAGATCCAGACTGTTTCAGCAGATGAAGGTAAAAATCACACTAATGCAAACAGTACAGCTTCGTACATTTACACTGAGTTTGGAGCCACAGCAAGAAGAGAAAAGAACACACACACACACACACACACACACACACACTGGCCACAGGCGTAAACCACAACGTCATCTTTTTTGCCCGTTGAACTGACACCATGCTTTTCTCTGCGTCTGGGCCAGGCACGTCTGAGGAACTCAACTAAAACTTGTAGGCACCAGTATTTCCCCTTATTGAGTCAGGAAAATGAAACACAAATCGTATATTTTTTGCCCTTGGGGCTCGTTAGTAGCTTAGTTCTAAGCTGTTTGTGCTTAAAAGTCAACAGATGTTGACCATCAAACTCATATGGCAAAGTGAGTCTGTAGGCTCCAGTAGGAGGAGGAGGAGGAGGAGGAGGAGGCCCCTGACTCCGGGGCTATGAGCTTTCTCCAAGTCAGTGACACCAGGAGCAGTCGGAGCATCTTTACATCCACTGATGCTTTCTGTCTCCGCAGAGCTCAGCCTGGTGACCAGCAACAATCCAGATGTTGCTGATGTTGTCCTCAGTGAAAACCAGGCGACGCATCTGATTCTGACATTGTACACATGATTGGAGTGTGTGTGTGTGTGTGTGTGTGTGTGTGTGTGTGGTGGCTGGTGATGGCCCTTCATGCCCTGCAGCACCTGAACCGGATGAGTTTGTGGAAGGCCTGCTTGAAGTCCTCGTTGGACATGGTGTAGATGATGGGGTTGATGAGGGAGTTGAGGTAACCCAGCCAGGTGAAGATGTCGAACAGCTCCGGGTGGAAGCAGGACTCGCACACAGGCACTAGGAGCGTGTAGATGAAGAAGGGGAGCCAGCAGATGATGTAGGCTCCGAGGATGATGCCCAGAGTCTTGGTGGCCTTCCTCTCCCTGGCGGCGGAGATGCGCTTCTTCTCCAGCAGCGCGTCGGACACAGTGACTTTGACTTGGCTCACGTTCGCGGAGGAGGAGGTAGTGTCACAGGAGGAGGCGTCGTTGGTGCCGTAGTTCAGGGACGTGGTGGACGCCACCGAGCCGGGGGAGTTGGTGATGAGGTGCGCGGAGGTGAGCCTCTTCCCCGGCTTGTTGTGCGACTGCTTCAGGATGCGCTTTCGGGCTTCCACGTAGATCCTCCCGTACAGGGCGATGAGCAGCAGCGTGGGGATGTAGAAGGCGCCGAAGGTGGAGTAGATGGTGTAGAAGATGTGGTCCGTGTTCACGTTGCAGCTCGTCACCTCCTCCGCCTTCACCTGGCGCCAGAAGAAGGGCGGCAGGGAGATGGAGATGGCGATCACCCAGGCGGTAGCGATCATCCCGGCTGCGCGCCCCGGCGTGCGCTTCTTGGAGTACTCCACCGCGTCCGTGATGGCCCAGTAGCGGTCCAGCGCAATTACGCACAGGTGGAGGATGGAGGCGGTGCAGCACGTTATGTCCGAGGAGAGCCAGATGTCGCACACCACCTGCCCCAGAGTCCAGGTCTGGCTCACCGTGTACAGCGCGCTGATGGGCATCACCAGGATGGACACCAGCAGGTCGGTGAGCGCCAGGGAGGCGATGAGAAAGTTCGCCGGGGTGTGTAATTTTCGGGACTGGTAAATGGTGGCGATGACGAACGCGTTGGAGAGCGTCGTGGCGAAAGTGATGAGCGCTAAGGTGACCGCCACACCCGCCTGGAACGCCAGGTTCGAGTCCTTCTCCTCCGCCTTGGCCGTGAAATTCCCCTGGGTGTCGTTGGTGGAGATGTTGAGCAGCTCTCTGAGCGGACCGGCATCATCCATCCCTCCAGCTCTGCGCGTCACACCCGCCTGACATGGAGCTGGAAGGACACGGCGCTGAAACCCGTCATCACGCATCCATCCACCGCTTCTGCTCCGCGAACACCCGCCATCCCCCGACACTCAGACCACAGGTGTTTCCCTACTGACGCCTTTCAGCCTCCTCTTCTTCATCTTCCTCACTCATCCACCCGCAGCATCTTCCTCACTCTGTCATCAACTTAAACATCCAGGGGAGGAAGAGGAGCTGATGAAGCGCAGAGCAGCTTCTCCATCATCATCACCACCACCATCATCATCATCATCCACAGTCCGTGAGTCCGATTCCCCTCAAAACCAAACCTCAGAAGAAGAAGAATGATTCTTAGAATAAAATGTTTTAATCCTCAGTGTCTCCACACAAGTTCAGAGCTGCTCAAGTCTGACTCCAGCTTTTATACTGCTCCCTCCCTCTCTCTCTCTCTCTCTCTGCCCCCTCCTCTCTGTCTCTCCCTCTGCCCCCCCATCCCTCACTCCCTCCTCCCCCCTAAGTCTCACCCTGAAGGAACTCTTCATTTTATCATTTTATCAGTACAACATTGTTCATGATATAATTTATTGAAGACTGATCATTCATTACTGATTATTGATTGTTCCCGAAAACAGTTTTATAATTTATTCAGTTTAAAGAACAGAATCTTTTCGTGTAAATGAGCTTGTCGCTGCTCTCTGGTGGACAAACTGTGTAACTGATTATTACTGTTATTTTGTTATTTTCAGGAAACAAAGAAGTATTTTTTAAACTCACGTGTTTCACGTACTCACTAGTTTTAAAGTTATAAATTGTTCCGACTGAGATCGAGGCCTCAGCGTCCGCCTCACTTTATAGCCGAGCGTAAACATGGAGCTGTCACTGCTCTCTGGTGGACAAACTGTGTCATTGTTTATTATTGATCTTTATTATTTAGTAGACAAACAAAGAAACGTCATATTAAAAGTCGGAAAAAATGTTTTAAATAAAAAAATTGAATTATCTCTAATTTCAGATTTTGATGTACGACATAATAACTCCTACAAGTGAAGCCACCTAGTGGTGGGCTGCAGCATGGGTCATAAGTCACACCAAAAATAATCCAGTACATTAGATAAACATTTGTCAAAGCTGGTACTTTTACTGTAGTAAAGTATAAACAGACTTTGTACCTGTTTGGATCTGTGTATATGTATGTGTCCAGTTTGTATTGGTCATTTCCTTGGTTCTCTCAGATCACTTCATCTCCTGCTCGTCACTTGTTTCTATGCTCCATCACTTTGAGCTTGTGTTTTAAATCTTCTGTTTTGTCCTTTTGAATCTGATTTAAATCTTTGTCTGCTGTTTCTTTTGTCTCGATGTCGTCTGTGTTATTATAAACTCTCCTCTTCTCACCGTTTGATTGCTACTTAACCTGAGAACCTCCTGCAAATCTCAGCGTCCAGCTTCACCCTCACAGTCAGGATGTTGCCTCTCAGGACGAAGGCCAGAGAACATTCAGGGTCAAGTGGTCGCTGATGTGAGACGGAGCGAGACAATGACTGAGGTCTGTAGGTCAACAGGCTCTGATAAGCACTTCTCAAAGAAACTGGGGGTCGATGGAGGACGGGTGAAGAAGCAGTGATGATGTTTTCCTGTTTTATCTGCACAACTTAGATTTTACTTGTAGATTTATTTTCCTTTCAGCAAAACATGTTCATTCTCCAGTTCAACAAAAGTGAGGTTTTATTCATAAATCATTCATGATGCTTTATTTCGCCCTCGCCGTGTCCTCGCTGCACGTTACGTGCACATAGCTCCGGTGGAAGTTGTATTGATCTTATTGGTCGAGCAGAGAGCTGAGTCACAAAGCAAAGCTCCTCGCTCTCTTCTGACCTCCACCTGCTCCGTCCTGGAGGATCCCTGGGAAGGAGGCCGGCCTCGTCTGCGTGAGAGAATCCATCAGGGCCTCTGCCTCCAGCTGCCGTGTTGTTTCAGTAAATACAAACAGAGAGTTTCTCCTGTCGTCTTCCGTGAGAAGTCACTGGAAGGTTGTAGAACTGGACAGAAGAAGAATCCTGAGACTAAAACCAGCTTCAGGACGAGGTTATGTTTTCAGCGTCTGTGTATTTATCTCAACATCTGTACATGGATTTATCAGTAACAATTCAACTGTGTTAAAATATTATTTCCCTGTAGTCTGTGTATATGTATATTAAAACATATAAAGAATAAATTATATATTTAAAAAGATACATAAAGTGCTATTTCTGCCAATATTCTTTTAACATAATTAAAATAGTTTTATTACGATGCAAAGCTGTTTGTCAAGATATTTTAAAGATAGACCCATTATAAATCAATATTTGCTGTTTATGTACTAATGAAAATATAACTTTTAAAAAGAAAGTTTGAATCTTTCATATGTAGTTTGATTTTTATTCTGTGTTTGAAATAAGAAATAACTTTTTAATTAAAACAACATGTGAATTCATTAATTGAAGAGGTTCTTAATATACAACATGTTTTATTTTCCTCATCACGTGAAACACATCACCATGGTGACGGGGCGGGCCGGTGTCATGGCGGACTGTTCCGGGTCACACAACCTCTCGGGTCAAAGGTTCCGGTGTCACACCTGAGTTAATGTAGCATCGCTGCCGGTTAGCTGGAAGCTAACGTGTGGAGGAGGCTAGCAGGAGGAAGGAGGAGGAGGAGGAGGAGGAGGAATGAAGAGAGGAGACTTTGATCTAACAGGTAAATCACAAACTTCACAGTCAAACCACGTTAATGTGAACTTTTATTTCTGTTCCTTCCTCCCGTTGTTTAGCTAGCTGTGCTAAGTTAGCCGTTAGCTCTGCTAATTGTGGACAGGTGTGACGTCAAACTGGCAGATTAGATCAATTAATACGTTCATTCATGAAATTCATTGATTAGAATCATTAGTTAGATTCATTAGTTAGATTAATTCATTAGATTAATTCATTAGATTAATTCATTAGATTCGTTAAATAAATTCATTAATTAGATGAATTCATTAGATTCATTAAATAAATTCATTCATTAGATTCATTCATTAGATTCATTAGTTAGATTCATTCATTAGATTAATTCTTTAGATTAATTAGATTCATTAGTTAGATTCATTCATTAGATTCATTAGATTAATTCATTAGATTCATTAGATTAATTCATTAGATTCATTAGTCATCTTCATTGTTACTCAAACACAACAACAGATCATTCGATGCTAACAGTGTGAGTGACCTCTACAAATCATCAACATGAAATGAATCTGCTTCCATTAAAAGATAAATTAATTCATAAAGTGAAATCTAAAGCAACATGTTTACTGGTTTGGTTTAACTGAATCTCTGTTTGACTGATCTGGAGTCAGATTAATAGTGAGTTGTTATGAGAGAGCACTTTCTATAAAAGCTTCTTCACCTTTGCCACAAACTGAAAATAAATCAATCTTACACAAACTCCAGATCCAGTTTTCCTGCAGAAAATCTTCTTGATTCACTGACAGTTTGGTTCGTTAGCTGTCAGAAACGTCTGTCACAGCTTCTGTCTTCAGAACAAAATCACATTTGTATTTATTTCAAACAGGACAATGAAAAACAGCATGAAGTCCTAAAGTGAGTGGATTTCAAACTAGAGTTCGTTTGCAAAACCCCAAAGCATGATGGGCTCAGAGGTGGAGGTTACATGATGTCGTGACTTAGCTGCAGTGAACCTGAGCGTCCCCCACCTGAAATCATGTCCCCTCACAATGTCCTATTTCTTGTTATTGATTGCCTTCTCCAAATCTGTCCTCTTCACAGGTGTGAGCCAAGTGTCGCAGTTTTGCACGAAAGCCAAAGTCGCTGCGGCGGTGGCAATAATAAAGAGCAAGCCTGCGGGTATGAGCGGCCGCGAGCACGCTGAGGCTTTGGGCTGCCGGCTTAAGAGCCAGGATGAAAGCTGGAGGGAAAAAGCCCTGGAGCTGCAGCAGGAGGTGCTGAGGCTTCGACAGGAGCTGCTGATCACCAAGGTGACGTCAGTAACAACGAACGCCACGGAGACGGCAGGTAAGCCTTCCTGCACGTACACAGCTGGTTACTGGAAACTAGAATATCTGACCCCTCCACTGAGACTTGTCGGGACGTAGATTTAGGGGGAGTTCTGGAAAATGTCCGGAGCAACTGACTCATACATTTGTGTCCTCGCGTACTAAAGCTCCAGAACATTTCAGGAGGATTTCCAGAGTTCAGTTCAGGTCTGAAAGCAGCTGCACAGTGAAACATCTTCGCTCAAGTCTTCAGTGAGACAAGAAGACATCTCAAGGACGAACACAGTCTGACAGGAGTCCTCAGGGGAGAGTGTAGATTCTGTCCTGAACGCTGAATCGCTCAATGCTGCTAATGATCACGCACATAAAGCTCATGAATGTTGATTAGTCAGGTTTGTAGCTGAACGTGCTCCTCGCTGCTCCTCTGACAGGGAAGTCAGGAATCATCTGAATTTAAATATGCTGAAATATATACAACAGGTCTTTTGTTGTGTTATATATTTTGTGGTGTTAACGCACATTTGACGCTACTTCCTCAATGAGATGGAATGAGTTCATTTTGTTCTTTAAGAGGAAGGAATAAACAAATGACTGTGATGTCCTGACGATACAGAAGTTAATAAAGTCATGGATTGATTTCAGTTTGCGTGAGTGTGACCTTGAAAACTTGTTCTGTTTGTAAGACAACTTGGTGAACTCTGCAGAAACCCTGTTTACTTTCTCGACTGATTCACTCTCCTTTATTGTTCATGTTTTAGGAGACTCTCAGTCGAGGATGAGTCATTTTGAATCCACGCTTCGTATAATAACAGTCACACTGGTGTAAATATTGTCTTCTTTATGTCGGCATTTGTTCCAAGGAAAACACTCGTCCTTCTGAGTCTATGAGCTCAAGGCTGACGGGAGACGTTTCAGTACAACCTGTGAAAACGATAACCAAGGTCCATCTGCTCTCAGATTTATGTGGTGATGCACCAATAATTTTACTGATGTGATGCGTCAAAGTTAAAATACCACAAAGAAAGTGTTTTTCTTTCGAAAATACATCTTTAACTTCCTGTCGGGATTTCTGAGAAACAGCGGAACTGATGAAGTTGTTCTTTTCCTCCGCATCGATGTGTCACAGCAGCACAAACATTTCACTTTCAGGAGAAATCACTCGTAGACTAAATGTAAAAGTACAAACACTTTCCTTTTTAAATGAAGAGGTGCGGTTCTATGTTTGGATGTTTGTGGTGTGAAAAGAAAAACCCTGTGGTTCTTGAGACTGTAACTTCCCAGGTTAAAATCAGCTCCTCTGTGATCACAGGGATGAAACTGAAAATGACTGTAATTATGTTCTTGAATAGTTCTGATACAATTATGGATTTTAATTGGTATGATAATCTAATTGTCTCTTCTGTTAAATATTGACTGTATTCTGAGTCGCACCATGTCTTCATGAACATTGTCTTCTCATAGACTTTGCTTAAAAATGGACATAGACTGGAACCCACTATATTCTGCCTGTGTCAGTAACACTTGTACTCATCCAAGTGTAGTTGTTGGGTATTTGATCTTTTGTGAAATAAAAACCATAAATGAAGATGATGTAGTCGTGTGGATGAAGCCTTGATCGGAGCATCCACAGATTCTAGTATCCTCTGCGCCCAGGACGATCCAGTCTGCCTCCAAACATGAAGACTAACTAGTCACAGTAGTTAACCTGCATTGTTTTAAGTGCAGTGGATGTTGAGCAGGAACTCGGTTGAGTTAAATCCAGAACTGAACGTGTGTTTGTGTAAACTCCTCCAGACGCTGCAGAGGAAGACACTTCACAGGATCTGTTTGGTCCTGCAGAGCCTCAACCTGACTGCGACTCAGCGACTCCTGAGCTCTTTCAGGAAGACCCCCAGCCCGCCGCCTCCGCCCCTGAGCCGCCAACTCCCTCCAGTCACCATGAAAGAGCCATGCACCCCCACGTGCACTTCCTCCAGTCGCTGTGCGCCCTGCACCGAGTAGAAGGAAACCAGAGCGGCCTGGAGGCTCTGTGGTTCAGCCCTGATGGAGGTGCGGGATCAGTGTTGGCGGACTCTGTGTGCCAGCTCCTTCGCTCGGTGGTGGCGGCGTGCAGGGATCCCCCTCCGCTGGGTCCGCGCGACCTGGTCCTGCAGGCCTGCCAGGTGGCGGCCCGGGCGATGGACCTCTTCTGCTCTCAGCGGCTGCCGTCAGCGGAGTTCATGAGACATGTGGAAGATTCGCTGAGGGAGATGACTGCGATGCTGCTGCACCGTCGTCAGCCCTGCAGGGTGAGTCACAGGACGTTTGCATGTGCATAATATTTCCTGATGAACGAGACGACGGAGGCCGCACACAATCAGCTGGGTAGTTAACCACAGTCAAATAAATGTGTCAATACTTCGTCACACATCAGTGTAGATTCTGAAGTTAGTTGTAATAACCTGGACTCATGAGATGATTTTACGTTTTATTGTCTGTTTGTTTATGTGACGTAGTTTTTCTCAGTACATTTACTTCTCTGGCCTCTGCCCAGGAGTCAGACAGATGTAGAGGACGGGTCTGAATGTGTGATGTGATAGAATTAAAGGGACGGTGTGGACTCGCGGAGGAATGAGCTCAGCTGAGTGACGCTCTAGTTTATACAGAAACAGCTGCTTGTCTTGATTTTGGTTTGAGACTCCACAGTCGTGAGCCACTTTCAGCTTCTATAGTGGATCATCTTAATCCTTCCCAACCCTCAGAGTGACACTGGGAATATTGTTATAACGATAAAGTATAGTATCCTCGATTATTGGCTTTAACCTTCACTGAAGCTCCAGTCGATCATCAAAGTCCCTCGCCGCCCCACATGTTGTTGTCATGACAGGCTCTGGCAGCTGGGACTGTGAGATGAAAGTGAGTCTGAGCTGAAGAGGATGAACTTCTCCCATCTGGCTCTCGCTCCACACACAGAAGGGCTCACCCAGCTGAGATGGCTGCTGGAACAACGTTCCCTTCCTGTTTCTCTTCCTGGTGATCGCAGTGAGGAGGGTGGAATGTGATTTAAATTGAATGACGTCTTCCATTTACACTACATTTGTCTCTGAGAAACTTTAATGCCCACAGAGGCAAATTGTCTCAGAGCCGGAGGACGGGTTCCTCCAGAGCCAGACAAGCAATCCATGTGGAGTGAATAAAAAACACAGGGACACATTAGTGGACAGAACCTCATGATGATGATGGAGTCTGTTTTATATTATTTACAGGAAGTAATATCCATAGATTCTGAAGTGATGAATTATTCTTGTGTATTTTTTAAAACAAGATAACCTCTATGCTAAAAATCAATATGGAAATAAAGAGACAATTCATTCTCCTCACATCAAACAGGTTATTAACAATATATATATGTCAAGTCTTTCTTGGCATTCAGCCTTTTGATTGACAGGACAGAGTTTCTAGAGTGAAAAGGGGGAGACACAGAAATGGGACTTCAGTCTGCATCAGTGTGGATCTAGTTGTTTTTAACTTCAGCTGGCGGCGGCAGGTAGATATTTACGCTGCGTGTTAACGCTGAAGGAGACCGAGCAGCTTCGTCCTCCCAGTTAGTCCTGAGACACTAAGTGACATAATGAATGAACTGTGTTCAGGTGCTGAACAAGAGCAAACGCACTGAGAGAGAATCCACTTTAAAGACGGAGATGTCAGCACCTACACGCCTTTTTTTTTTTTTTCATTGCATTCATGGATGACAGCTTTGGAACAAATCAGGACTCCCATGAGATTTTCCACTGAATTTATGCCGACGCTCTTAAAGAGGATTTGTGTTTGCGGGGAGATTACACCGCCTAAAAGTAAAAATCCCCTCTTTGATTCTATTACTGTTTGCTATCATCGCTCCGTGACGCTCATTGCATGTGTAATTAATGTTTTTGATGTTCTCTCCTAAGTCTCGCCTCATCCTTTTTATTTAATTTTCTCCCAGAATGAACATTGACGGGCGTCAGTGAAGGGGTGTGGACTTGTTCAAATGTGGACTCATGCAGCTGGAGAAAGCTTTTAAAATGTGATCACTCAGCTGGGGGGGGGGTGCACAGCTCGCCAGCTCAGACTGCAGCACCTTGTGACCACATCGCTCTCTGGTGTATAGAGGCCGCCGTGCCTGGAGAAATTGGTTTCTCTGCCTCTTCTGTTATGGATGACCCGTCGTATGACTGGTGAACTGCAATTCTTAAAGGCAGTTGTGGAAAGAAGCTTTTACACATTGATTCTGTGGAGCTGGCTGATGATAGCACTTTACTTTACCATTCTCTACAAACAGAAGTACACATGTGCATCGTACAACAGAAAGAGCCAAAGAGCTTGAGGTGCTGCACACGTCGGCTCCTCTTCTTCGTCCTGAGATGTTTGTCTTCTTCCAGTTTCACGTCCGTCACGTGTAAGAAACCTCAGAGACACGTCCACTCGCTCTAGGATGCTGCAGGAGAAGATCCAGAAAATGTCCAGAGACACTGACAGAGTGGACTTGACATCTTCACCGACACTTGAGCTGCTCTCAGGGTTTGATCGTGAAATCAAAACTTTACAGGTTTTCAGTGGTTGAGCTTCAACTATCACAAGCAAATATATACGTGATGTTCGCACCTGTGATCAAACCACCGTATGAGTGACATCTACATACTCGTCCACACATATCAAAGCCGGGACTTTGACCCCAGAGCTCTAAGCTAAGCATTTTCTACGTGTAGTTAATAACCTCCTCGTAATGTAATGTGAAAATTAGCATTCTCTGTAGCTTCCTCTGAGGACGGGCAGAGGACTCTGAGGATGGCCGTTAATGAACTCTTTATATGTCTGACGCCCGGTGAACACTCCATCACTGCCAGTCAAACTGAGTGTTTAAGACCATTCAGACATTGACAGGGAGGTCAGAGAGGAAGGGCAGGGGGATTAGAATACTGAGAAGACTCCTGACAAGATGAAGAGCCAGCAACGAGAGAACCCCACCACAGGGACACGATTCCAAAAGATCCTGACACCAGACTAATCTATTAAACTCCTGTTCAGAAACAATTTCATATTGGCGCTAGGATAAGATTGTCCAGGTGTCTTCAGGAATTGCTGAAAGGAGACGTGTATAATTTCTTCTGTGAAACCGTCGCAGTGAAAAAACATGGAGGACATCACGGCTCCATCCTGGCTTGTTTTACCTCAACGCAAAACTCCTCAGAACTTGTATTGTTTAATCATTCCGTCCTTTCCTGATGATTCAGCTCATTGACAACATTTCAACGTGCTAACGGCCTGAACATCACTTACAGAAGAGCATGATGGGAAACAGCAGTTCTGCCCTGTTTCAAAGCCGCATCCCTTTAGACAAACAATGACAACAGCAGAATAAGAGTCTTGTGGAAATGTCAGCAAAGTGCAATCGTTCTGCGTGTCATCCATTTTGAGGAAAAATGGCGAGCGGCTGCAATTTACCCAGCGGCAGGTCCCGCCTTGAGAGCTGCTCTTATTTCTGCCTCATTTTCTCACACACACCTGGAGTTGTCACAGTGCGGGAGGAAGCAGACAGGACGAGGAGCTCAGGCGGTGAAATTGCGGATCCTGAATCCCAAGTGGCGTCTTTCAAATGTCACTCTCCCACTGTGTTCAGCCTCAAGACGTATTCCGTGCAATAACCTCTCGGAGGGAAGAACACTTAGTGGCCTCATAAAGCCTCACGCCCTCCTCGTTCTAACCGTGTCACCCTCTCGTCCACTGGAGGAACTTTTATTACCTTCTCTTGTTTTGGATCCAGCTCGGCTCATGGGCAAACAGAACGCTCCATCACTGCCTTTATCGCTCCATCAATTTTTCAGACCGTGTCGGCTGGAGGTGTACAGTGTCTGCCTGTAAACATGAAGGCGTCATCAGATTCATTTTCAGAATAAACCAGACTGTCTGGACTTGAACCCACAGTGAGGAGCGGACACGCGTCTTCTGATATGTTGGAAGTTATCGTCTTTTCTCTCCATGACCCACGAATTCATGCAACACGTCCTGCACAGAAGAAGTTAAGAAATAAAGTTTGAGGACAAAAACCTAAGACTGTGATGAATGTGAGAGATTCATCAACAACAGTCTAGGTCAGAAGTTTTTTGGTTGGAGAGACTCTGAGCTTCAACACATTGAATTCATAAAAATAATGGATACGACATCTACGTCTCAGCTTTGAGAGGTTTTACATTAAAAACAACTGTGTGGGAGATAAAGCACTTTAAACAAAAGCGGACAAATTGTTCACAAGTAGCTGGACGAGTGCACATGAAGTGAAAAATCATTTTACATCAAACTCTTCCAAAGTGTTATTCTATGTAGTCACAATAAAAAATGTCCAGACTTCACTGCAGCTCTGAAAACAGCATTAACCAAGTAACAGAGCTCAGTTCAGAGACGGCATCAGTTCACGTGTTGTCTTTTTCTTTCTGTTTCCAAGCAAACAACCAAACAGGTGAAACAGGTTAAATGGAGTGAGAGAGAAATCATCATCCATCAGAACCTGGTCCATGAAGCTCAATAACAATCTCCTCCCTTCAATTGTTTCAAATTATGAGCTAATATCTTGATGGGATAATCGTTTCAGACAATTTCACACCGTGTCCTCGTGTCATCCAGCTCTCAGGGGTAATCAGCGGTGGCGGCGACACAAAGCAAATTGAATTTCAGGCGGGTTTTATATTTTTTCGTTTTTCTCTCTTCTCTCCGTTTGAAGAACGCGGCCAAAACACGCCTGTTTGATCAGCAGCGAGATGAGACAGTTTAAACTCTGCTTCTCACAGCACGTGCAAGGTTACTGGTTCAACTGCCCCACGCCGGACTGAAAGGCGACAGTGGTTGTTATGATGCCCTTGAGCCAAACATTTATCCATCCCCAGCTGCTGCTGTGGAGCTGCCCACTGGCACAGCAGCAGAGGACACGAGGTGTTGGGCTGCTCCCAGTTAAACATATGAGAAGCGGAGTGAATGAGAATTAGGCGCTGGATGTGAGCGTGCACGCCGAGCACACCCCCCTCAGGGAGCAGGGAAATGAAAACCTGTAGCTCTCTGAGCCTTCTGGGTTCGGCAGTTATGAAGTTGTGGTGACCTTCTGCTGTTGTTCTTGTTAAAAATCGGTTGTGTTAAATTCATAAAGCAGAAAAATATGTCCGAGACAAACCTGTAAAGTCTGAGAACACAACATTCATGCCCTCGCTCTCATCATCTATTGATACTTTGGTCAATAATGAACAAACATTATTTTTCTTTATACGTTGAATTAAAACGTCTTTACAGACAAACTTGTTTTGCACGTTGTTGACATCAGAGGGGTCGTGTGAGTTTTCTCCTACACTTTGTGGACTCACAACTAACAATCGTGTTTGTGAGAGAGTTCTTTTGATGCGTGTCACTCTTAACAGTCCTGCCGATGCAATTTTCAGTTGAAACTGTGGTTGTGATTTTCTGTTCTCAAGAGTAAAGTGCATCAATCTCGTTTCTCTAACCTCAGCTCCAGACTGCAGAGAAGCTGATGGAGTACCTGGTCACACTGGGGAGCAGCAACATGTCAAAGTCCTTCGTCATTCGTCACGTCCTCTCTCAGATCAGCGCGGTGGCCGATCAGCTCTGGCACGTCATCCAGGTAATCACCACGCCTCCTATGCACAACATTGCTCCCTCTCTGTTCCTCTTTCCCTCCACCGCCTCCTGATGAGCCTCAGTGCCTTTAATTAATGGGCACTTCAGTGTGCACGTCATGTAAACATCAAACACACTGAGCTCTTGACTCTTTCTCTCAGCAGCTCTGTCTCTGTTTATTCCCCCCCACAGACTCTCATTCTCTGTCTCGCACACTCATTTGTTTCACATCTTTGCTCTCGGAGGTTTCAGCTGCAAACTGTTCTATCGACTCGTTGCCACAGTCACTTCTGAACCACCACAATCAATACCGCGTCCCACCAGCTTCCTGTCTGCCATCTATTGAAACGTCTCTCTGTGGACCCCACTCGCCGCCTGAGTCACAGGCCAGGCGAGAGCTGCAGTCGGCCGGCCTGCGTCTCGTGAAAGGCAGAGCTGAGTGTCGAGCCACTGGGGGTCCTTCGAAATGGAAATGTGAAAGAAGGAAAAGGATACAGATGACCCCCCCACCCCTCCTGCGGAGCTCCCCTCCCACTCAGCAGGGTCGGTCATGGTCACTTGTTCCAGTTTTTCTCCTTGAGAGAGGAAGCCTCTCGTCTCAGTTGCTGCCAGAAAGAGAATTTTATCAACACTGCTCAACAGCGCTGTGCTGCTGCGGAGCCGTTGTCTCCAGCAAACCTGCAGTAATGGCTGTTTGAAGTGCCAGTCCCCCTGAATCTGTCACCTACAAGTGGAGCTCTGTCGTTTTCCTCTGCTTTCAGGAAACCTGCAGTTGCAGAATGAAACTAGAAATATCACTGAGTGGAGCTCCTTCCTCCACAAAGACAAACAGTCTCCTGAACCTCAATCAGGCCGCACCATAAACTAACAGACAATCGTCCTCTGCATGTGTCGGATTATCTTCATGATTTATCCTCTGAGAATATTATACACAGGATTCTTTTATGTTTTAAATTCCACCAAAAAGACAGTTGACTTCTTTCCAATAGCCAGAAGAGGAGTTTGCCTTTCGTTTTTTTTTCCCCCGTGCGTCATGTTGGACATCAACGAGTGGACTGGAAACTGAGGCGCTCTCTCATCTCGCTGTCACCAAATCAGAGCGTTCACCCGAGTGTGTTGTTTCCTTCACCGCCGATCACCGCCAGAGCTGATTAAACCTGTGTTCACTGTTTTGATGAGGAGCGAATCGTGATTGTTGTACTTTCACAAGTTTCTGAACAGAAAGAGACAAAAAAAAATACTTGATCCGCCGCTTCGTCCAGATTCAGGCAACAGGTTTGTTCATTAGCCGCTCAGTGTGGTTGTTTTATATTATCTTAAATCTGACTATGAACTGAACTAAGTGATAATAATGTTAGAACAGAGAATCCTGTTTCAAAAAGATAAGATGTGTCTGGACATGTGTCGTTAGTGTTTCTGCTGTCACAGATAAGATCAGTGTTTTTGCGTTGGAACATTTCATGACTGTTCGTTAGTTTTTGGTTCCTCAGTCGTGGCAGCAACATATAAAAGGTGTCAGGTCACCCGTCACTGTAGTGAACAGCAGACAGGCCGTCCCCCGTCTACAGCTGCTGCTTAGGACACAGATCGTTCCCATCTGTCCGATGACGCTTCGCTGACTCAGGCCTTTATGTTCCAGAGGTTGAAAGGACGAGCGGTGATGGCTGAAGGGCTCAGCCTCATGATCATCATCTTAATGTCCTCGTTATCATTCACATCATAGTGGCAGCGGAGACCTCAACAGCTCCGCTGGGTGTTTGTCTGGAAACACGCAGCAAGACAACCAGCTATCAGAGAAATGAGTGAGCAGGAGTCCCCTCACTGCAGGACGTAGGACATGGAGTCACACAAATAGATGAATTAATACATGTTTTCATCTCCACCCAGAAGAATAGTGGAATATTTCTTATTTCATTAAATGCTTGTTTTCTGCTGAAGGGGACATGACAGTAAAACTTTGGGTTGATGACCTTTACCGCAGCCAGCCACCAGGGGACGAGCAGGATGATTCTGCCTCACTGTTCACTTGACCAGTGACGACTCAGTCGAACATTCTGGTGTGTTATGCTAGCAGTGGCTAATGTTGCCCGGAGCCTCTGACAGCCGAGATGTTTTGCCTTCACTGTTTGGAGCCGTGATGTGCTCCATGTTTATTTTCAGTCCTTACCAGGGAATAAAAGCTGAGACTCTGAATGTCTTCAGCGAACGACAGACTCAGAGGAGCTGGCCTCGACGTTCCAGCCGCTCTCAAGGGCACTGTACATCCTGAGCGATGCTGCAGCCTGGTGCCGCTGTCCTTGGGGCAGCGCAGCATACAGATAAGCTGTGCCATCTGGGCTCTGTGTTGCTCTGTGTTGCTCTGTGTTGTTCTGTCAGAGGGCGTGACAGACAGTGGCACACACCAAACCACCACAGCCCCTCAGGACAAAGCCACCATGAAATCCAGCAACAGCACTAAACCACTGGGCGACGTAAATGCCACTCTGATGCTATTACTATGCAGCCTCGGTTGTTACTTACCCAGCGTCCGCATTTTATGCAAACTGTGGGAGGTCTGTGTCTGGCTGTGTCTTTTTTTACCTTTTTACTGGAAGGTGAGAGAAGGGAAAAGAAAACAGATGAATCGTTTCTTTAATTTGCCTTTTTACAACGTAAACCTGCCGCAAACAACAATACAGCTTCTTTTTTATTTTTACGATGCATTAAATTGAAAGGAACATTCTCGAGCAGTTAAAGCTAATTCACAGGTTTGTTCTTACTTAAGTTTCTGTCTTGCTGAGGTCTATTTTTGCTTTTACAGACCGGGAACAAATCATGGAATAGTTTTTTTCCATTTGGTGAATAATTGTGCTTCTAGGAAACTCATTGCTGTTGATCTGGAGTCAAAACAGATGTTTAAACTTTTCACTTCTTCAATAGAGATGATCCTCATCTGTCATTTCCTGGAGAATCTTCAAATGCTTCATATTTCTCAAATCTGGACGACCTCAGTTTAAAGGTTCTGTCAACAAACCACTTCTGAAATTGTGTTATAATTGTGTTTATTTCTCTTAATAAACAAAACAAATCGATCCAAAAGAGTTTTAAATATCAAAACATGATCTAAATATTTCTTTTACTTTTCAAATAAGATTTCTCTCTGCTTCTCTCCTGCCGCTCTGTAGCAGCATCACAGGTTCACGTGCTTTTCATCTGGCGTATCGAAGAAGTAGTTGATGTCACTATGAGCGTGCAACGTGATAAAGTGGAACAAAGAGGCTTTAGCTTCCTGGTACAAAAAGAATGAATGTTTAACCAAATATGGTTTTTATCTTGAATACATTTAAACAGGATTATGCAAACAACAGTCTCCTGTGAGCAGTTAATAGAAATTCTCTGGCTCCGTCTGCTGTTGTTACCACATTTCACACCACATGTAAAATACATGTTAACTCTCCACTTAAGCTTGAGTTGGTCTGAGAGTCCACGAAGCTTCTCGTGTTATTGTCTCATTAGGAAAAGCTGATGGGTTTCGGAGCCAGCCAGGGTCTGGGATGATTGCCCTTAATGATATTAAGTTTGGCTTGGGGATATTAAATTTGGCTGCGGAGGCGATGAATTAGTTTTGCGGCATGCGGGGTTCAGCGGTGGTGGCAAAGCCAGAGGAAATGAGCATCACAGCCGATGCCTCTTGAGGCCAGTGCCAGCTCAATTTGCATTCTTAGGCTCCGCAGCCCTCAGTGAACACTTGGGGAATATTTTTTTTTTGCCGCAGGACTGCTCAGTACGTCCCATGTCCTTTCAAACCCTTGTCCTTAATGTCTCTGAGAATATTTTCTGAATACAGTGAGTTGAATGGAACTGCTTCACCGGTGTGAGTGGCAGTGGTATTTGAAGGCAGGAAGTCTCCAGGCGAGACGAGCTGCTGTGCCCGTGAATGACATTTCAGTCAACGGCTTCATGTAAAGCTCATTTGTTCATGTTCTCACGTGTCACCATGACAGCGTCAAAGGTCCAGCGTCAGTCGGCACGTAAACGGCTGTTTCCAAGGAGCCGAGTCACTGTGAAACATCAGCGGTGGCAGCGACTGAACAATGTGACCATCATCTCGAACAGTTGAGGGTAATGAGGTGTGATGGACGGTGCAGTGAAATATCAGGCGACGTCATCCACAGAACGTCGGTGCTGCAGGACAGTCTGTAGTCAGTGGACGTCGCACTGAGACAGTTTTGGATGAGGGAGTCGGATCAGAAGTAAAGAACCTGAACTTTGGTTCCAGGTTCTTCAATGTAAAGACTTTCTCATCGACTTCTGTATATTCAGGACGATGTTTGGGCGTTGACTGTCTCTACCCCCTCACCCGCTTGTTTTCTGCACCTGAACCTGGTAGATTGATAAATTATTTAAAGACTCAGGCTGATTTTTACCCTGAGACTCATTATCAGCACCTGGATGTTTCACGGATTGTTTGCAGACAATGGTTTTGTTCTCTCTGCTCCTCCTGTATCACGAGCGACAATCTCCACGTCTCCGTTAACAGCTGACTCAGCTCGACACGCTCAGCGGCACCACCTGCCCGCCCTGCGCTTCATAGGAAGCTCTGCGGCAGGAAGAAACCTATATTATCCTCATCAATTGTTTCCCCTGTGAAGGAGTGTTATTGGTTTTTCGTTCCCGCTGAGGGACACAGCAGAGGTGGTGAGTGAGGACGAAATGAAGCAGACAAACTGACAGCGAGGCCGTTTGTGATTTGTGAACATTGTAGTGAACTACTGTCTGGACAGGAGCAACAAGTCATGGTTGAAAAAGCTCCATTCTGCCTAATGTAGGAACATGAAATATTTATTTTTCAATGTTCTGCCCTGTTCTACAGATTTATTCCCAGAAGGTTTTAAACGTCTGTGTCTGTGAAACCTTCACGCTCCTAAATAATCACTGGTGTTGAACACATTTCTGCACTGATTGTTGAGAAATGTAAGACGGGTTGTAGTTGTGTTGTAGTTGTGTTGTAGTTGTGTTGTGTTTAGTCGTTGTCTTATTTGATAAACTTCAGTCAACAAACGTATCTTGCAGACGTGAAGATTTCCTGAATCTGTTGTAGGGAGATGAACTTGTTTTGGAGGCTGTTGTGTTGTTGTGATGTTTTAATTCACCACAACTTGCTCTTGTCTTTTCTTTTGGCAAATTTAATATCACTGGGGACACATGGCCAAGGACTACAGATTGTAAATCAAGCTCTATCTATATCTGCTCCAATAAATCTATGGTGCATAGTCTCTCGCTATGAACTATCTCTATCTCTCTCCTTATCAGCTCACACTCGGTATGCACATTGTTGTGTTCGGCTAAAACAACAGAAACAATCTCGGAGAAGCATTTATTCAAAATGTACTTTTAGGAGGTGGCCTGCAATTGTTATGACCCATACTGCAGTCAGCCACCAGGGGGCAATCAAGGTGCTTTGGCTTCACTTTTGGGAGCCGTCATGATGTCCATCTTTATTGTCAATCTAAACCTGCCAGCATAGTTAATGTGAGTACGACTGAGCGGACCAATATTTAACTATAGTTTATATCTCATTGTTTATCTTGGTGGTGGCATTTCACTTGACATGACGACCTGTGCTCACTGATATGGAAGATGAACTGAGCTCATACGCCCTTTAAAGTTATGACTGTAGATCTATGTGGTAGAAAATGTCCTCTGTTATTATCTCTGCACTTTCACGCATGTTTTTTTTTTTTCATACATCTTTTGTGTAGCAGCTCCGGTGGCATCTGCGGTGATGGCTTCATTAATTAGCATTCCTTGGCTCTCTGGTCGCCTGTTGTCTCCGTCTCTATCTGTCATCGTCCTCCCACGGAGCTCGTCTGTCTCACTCAAATAATCCACTGCAGCCACCACTCCGCTGCTCCTCTTAATGTTTGGAGTCACATGCTTCCTGTGGATTTGCATAGATAAATTGAACAGGGCTGAATTGCAGAGCGGACATGGCAGGAATGTTTGTTCTCATGATCATCGTGGAGTTCGTGTCACGTTTGTTTCTTCAGGCTGTGGTTTTTCCTCCTGCTCTTCACTGTGGCATTTTCAGTGGACAGAGGCGTTATTTAATGTCACCTGCTATCACTTCAATCGTGCACCGCATAAATGCAAGCTATAACATTCTCAGGCGACTTGAGTTATGGCTACCAGCACCTCACAGGCATAACCGAAAATGCCAGAGCCATTATGAGGAGTAAGGATCTGATCGACCGACACTTCTGTTCAGAAGTTAGATCATTCTGAGCGCTGTGTCGACACACGTACACACTGTGGTTAGTCCGAGGTATTAATTCTGCAAAGTGGCTAAAATCTAAATTTAATGAAGCCAATATTTAGACCAATCTGCATCATCGCCAAGTGCGTTTGAAGAGCAGGAATTTGGCTCAGATGAAAACTAATTTAGGCAGAACTGCCAGAACCCTCCCACATTTGCATCCAAACTATGACTGAGCTGCAGAGCTGGGAAACGTCTGCCAGTTTATTCCCCAAGTCCACCGACGTGTCTGACTTTCCTAACTTTAAATACACCACGGTGTCGGCAAAGGAGAATTAAAATCTACAATGTGTTTGCTTTTCTTTTTCTGACTCGTTCTTCATCTGGCAACAAGATCAATACAGAACCAGAGCCAATTAACTACCCACTTTACTCCCTCAAAGTGTTCCAGGCCTTTATTTACCTCAGCGATAGCAACTTAGCTCCCTCACTTAAGAATAATGAGACATATTTATGTAGAAAAGCTCTTTTTATTTGAATCTGGCTGTAAAACATTAAGCACTCAGCACCTGACCAACAACCCTTTAGATTAATAATCCAGAACAACAAAGTGCTGGAATTAGTCTGGAATTTATCCGTATTTTTTTCCACCGTCCTGTCGACGGAGCCAACCTGTATTTATTCGCTTCAACCACGTCCCTGTGTATAATCAGAGGCCTGGCTTTTAACTGACAACACTTTCTTATTTGAGGAAAAGTGGCTTTGAATATATTGGAGAAAAACTTGATCAAACATGATCAAAAGCAGCATTACTTTGAAAAAACCCATGCCAACATTTAATGAGAACTTTCTCAAGTTTATGGAAATCTACAAAATGTAATATACAAACATAAAAAACATAACGTAGGTGGAGGTACATATATTATATTAGTATCATTCTTTGAACAAATCGCTGGATGACAGACGTCCTCTCTGTGAGGTGACCTGTTCTCGTCCCATGCTGCATGTGGGACAGATTTGAAGAGCGATCAGATCAAGGGGAGAAAAAAAAAATAGACAGTCAATTAGCTGAGGATCAAAGCCGTCCTCCAGCTTCAAATCGCACCAATCTCATCAGCGCTCTAACCAGGAAGGGAAACGAGGCCAGGTCGATCAAAGTGAGTTGATAAAGCGAAACCTGGAAACCTCTGTGGAATCCCTGTCAAGATGACGTGATTCAAGTCATCCATAAAAGCATTAACACGCCACAGACACACGAGGTACTGTAGGTATTTAACATGCTCTATAATTTAATATGTGAAAAATCTGAATTTGTCCGTGAAGAGGTTTAAGTTCTGTTCATCAAGGACTTTATGTTCTCAGAGAAGCTTCATGTAGGCACAGAGTTAATGGAGCTTTTCGATCTGATTTCATCTGAGGTTCTGTTGCGTCTTGTGCCATTAAATATTTTTATATTTCATTTTATAGAGATTAAAAAGGTGGAACAAAATGTTTCCTACATGTTCTAACTGTTTTTTATTAATAAACTTTTCTTTTCGATAGAAACGTGAACAAAATATTTCTTATCTTTCCATAATTTCTTAAAACAATGTTCTTTTTTAATATATCAATGTAATAATGTAAATTCTGATTCAATAAGAATGAAGCAGTTTTCATTGAACATCATTGATAGGCTGATCTCTTTTCACTCTGGTAACACTCCAACTTCCTGTTTCCATTTACTTATATGTAAATATATAAGTTGAGAAAAATACAGGGGTTGTGTGAGGATGTCAAGTGATCCACGCACCTTCAGTGACGGGGAGCTGATCGTAGGTGGACACTAAGTCCTCGGTCGCCTCTGGTCTTTCTCCTCTATTGAGTCGCTCCAATTGGCTGAACACAGTAAATATTGGCATTTTTGTCTTTGGGGAAACTCTGCTGTCATATCAGCCGTCTCCAGCCGACAGAAGTGACAGAGCTGACCTCCTTTCTGCAGCTGTCGCTGCCTCATGAGACCATCTATCAAAAAATAAAGGAGGAAAACAATCATCCAACCTGGTGGACTTTTCCTGAGCTGCTGATTGTGAGATAAACCAAAGACAACAGGGTGGATACGGGACTATTTTTCTTTGTGTGCGTGGAACAGACAAACCTGTGTTCCTACGCCTCCCGGGGCAGTCGAGATGTGCAGATGTGAGCTCAGAGAACGCCGATGAGTCCGGATCGATTTTCTGTCAGTTGTCAGTGAACCTCCTTGAAAGATATGGTCAGGGAGGAAAAAAAAGAACTGCACCAGGACACGTCTCCTGGACAAAAAAATCAATTCCTGGGAGTGGGGCGGGCTGTGTGTGGTCGGATGATGAAACGAATCGCTCGAACGCTGCTCTATAGATACGACTCTGTCCATCACCGTCATGAGGCTGCTGGGTACAGAGACACAACCTGTTTGTCATCAATAGTTAAAATAAGATATTTAACCTAAAACAACATGTGAACCTCATGTCTGCGCTGGAGGACAAGTCATTTTTACACAACATCTGGGAAGCACATTTTTTAGGCTTTATTATGAAGAGAAATAGTCCCTGTTTTCTTCAGTGAAAGAACCGGAGAGGTCAGACGAGGCTCTCCAGAGATAATTCAAAGAAATTCAAGTGCACTCAGAGCATTCGAGCTGGATGGAGCCACATTGTTGTGGTTTTAAATGAAACCTCAGAAACCGTTGTTGACTGAAAGACTGCTGTTACCATCAAACTGTTGTTGTGGGCCGGCCGTGGTGAGGTCGGGGTGCCGGTCGACCCTCAGATGCAAATGCGGTCGTCTAACTTGGCGGTTTGGTGGCGAGCAGGCTGAAGACTGTCACTCACTCAGTGGGTTTTCTTTTCCTCTGCGGCGACAAATCAGTGTCTGTCCTTGATCAGTAAATTACTGCCCTTCACACTCCCAGCCGAGCGCGGCTTCATTATTACTCTTTGTCAGATTCTCTCTCTTTCAACTTCCACTGCCTCTCACTCTCTGTATCGCTCTGCCTCTGATGCTCCTCTCTTTTCTATCACTCTTTTCTATCACTCTCCATCTTCTCTGATTCTATTCATTTTCCATCCAGCTCTTTTTATATAGTTTTTTATTTACCTTGATGTCTTTCCTTTCCTCTACGTTTTCATCTAACTTATCCTCCTTTCATCGTCCACACTATTTTCCTCTTTTATATATCCGTTTTATAGCCATGCAGCTAAATGGCGTGAACACACAAAGTAAAGCAACACCTCACTACGATCGATAACCACTTAACTCTGAAGTGACTTCATCCCAAATACAAGCTGCAGAAAAACTGTGGACTGATGGAACGTTGAAAGATAATTAGCAGCATTTATTAACTATTAAACAAAACAAATTAAAGATGAAGAAACGAATCTGCAGAATAACTTTCTCATCTTCTCTTCCACTTGAGAAACTTTGTTCTCAGAGTGAAGGTTGTGATGTCAGAGCTTTAACGAGCTCCAGGTCTAATCAAATGGACAATTAAATCCCGTTGAGGGCGCAGCTTTATAATCTGAGGGCAGTCGATGTTATCTGGGTCACGGTGCTTCCGGCTCCCTCGCTGCATACAGATCCAAGAGCTTCCATTTTTCCACCATTGAGTTTCTCGCCCCACTTGGTGAAAAATGCCTTTTTCATTTCCAAATCCCACCAGTGTTAATTAACAGGGTTCATCATGGACTCACAACGTGTGGAAGATCCTCCAAACTATGAAATGTTCAGCTGCTGATTATTTCTTGATTGTCTGATCTGATTCTCGCTCGACGGTGGTGCTTCCTTTCTTAATTCTGCCTTCAACCCAGAGTGATGCAGTTTAACTGACAATGTCTTGATTGTGTCACATGTTCGATCTCCGTCACTTTATTTCAACCGTATTTACCTTGATGTTAGTTTATTGTCTTTATTGAGTCATAAATGTTAAACCAGTTTTCTGACTTGTTATTCACTCAAATGATTTTTGACTATTTTACAAAATAATTGTTACTCAAGCTCAATTCTCCATTTCTTCATTGTTCTTGTTGGACATCGTTTTCCCTGAAACAACTTTCAGTCGTCAATAATCAATTTAAAGTTGGTCGTCCAATAACAAACTGGGGACCTGACAAAATGTGAAACCCGTTTTCTCCTGTTCTTGTTGTGGTGTGTAATTATCAGGGTTTGAAGGCACCGTTACAGTCGAGCTACAGTTCAACCTCCTGCAGATATTCAAAGACGCTCCACAGTCTCCTGTTGCCAAGCTTCAAAGCAGCAACTCATCATGTTTACCCGGAAAGTCGATTATGAAATGACCTTCTGCTCAACCTCAGCCTCCTCTGAGCTCTCACGTCCCACCTTCAGCTGAGGTCGCGCTGCGGGATTATTGCTGTGAAAGATCAAATTGAGGACGGAGTCATTTTCACTTTGTGTTGTGTCCTGTAACTGGCGTGCAGGGAGAGCGACGTTGGTTTGGACTGTTAAAACGCAGAGAATCCTGTCAGCGTCCCTGAGGTGCTCCAACAAGTCAACAAACAGACTTAGATAAACTTTTTTCTACAAATCACTTGGACAAAGAGCCCAACAGAATAAATCACCATGATCGGCTGCAGGGGGCGCTGGTCTTCTTTAAAGAAGTGGTTCGTGCTGCAAGAAATGGAAGCATCTCATCTTTGTCTTTTTTGTTGAATCTGTCCCCGAGCTGTTGTTGGTGGAATTGTCTTCAGGTGTTGCTGTCGTTGGACGTCATGTCTTCATTCTGGATTTAAAGCAGTGAGACGCAGCAGTTTCTTTAAGATTTTATCTCAGACGGACATTTCCGTCTCCTCCCCATGTGAACTAGTAGATGCACTTTCTGTGCATGTTCTTCACAGACGCTCCATCAGGTTTTCATTCCCGCTATCGATTTTTGTCGCCCATTGAATCACGACTCATGGCTTCATAAATTCTTTGGCCATGTTAGCACCTGACAGCTTGAGATTAAAGCAGAATATCTGGGGCTTCGTGTTACCAGCCGACCTGACACGAAGCACCTCTACCTCCGCAGTGTTGTCGTCCAGTAAAAGTGATGCAGCTTTGATTCTGGAGGTGAGGACCGGAGGCCAGATAGATCTGTAGAACATCCAGGAATCATCCTGCAGGTTTCTGCATCACGGCACCATGTGGCCTGAAGAAGCCACATTTAAAATATGATGGCTGATTTATTTCAGAGTCCCTCGGACCAGAGGATGGATCTTTATTTCTTCTGCTGGGGTTAAACACTTTGTGATGGTTTGAGAAGGTGAAGCTGTGGAAGGTGTGATGGACATTCTTCAACATGTCTTTACATGTATGAAGTAAACATTTAGTTGAATTGTCAAAAGAACATTTCATGAACACATTAAGAATCAACAGTGGTAAATTTAGCCTCAACATCACTGAGCTGGTTGGTGTTAGCAGCAAAGACACAGGAGCAGATGTGTTTTTCATTGGTTCAACCAAAGAATGTTTGTTTCCTGCTTCAGTGTTTTTCTGGTGTAAACACAAGAGGATCTGCACGTTAATTAATTAATGCCCACGCCTGGAAATAGGATGCATGTTTATTCAGTGAGGATGAGGCCACGTTTTAAATAAATCACACACCAACTCCCTCATTAAATAATTCTCATTTCCACTGCTGCTTGTTTCATGTTTTCATCAGTTTGGGGGTTTTAATGGATTCACCAAACAATCGATGGAGTTTGGAGGATGCCAAGAAATCATCCAGACTCCGTCTCCGTCCATGATGTGTGTGTGGACGGAGCTCAGGTGGTAACGATTCAAATGAAATGTGTTCTTTCCACCTCATCCACAGTTGACGCAGCAGAATGTGTGTGAACCCGACAGCGTCTCTTCAATGGCAGCGTTTCACTAAACGTACAAGCACCATATGTGGCTGCTGAACTCTCAGCTGAAGAACTTGTGATCACACCGCGGCTGACTGACGGGTCTTTTAATAAATGTGATAGACTGCCAGAGAAGTCTGAGCGTATTTGAAAACTCAGAAGCAAAATACGTCTGAGATTTGAATCACGATCAGCTGAGGAATTTAAAATGACGCGTGTCACGGCTTCTTAAGGTTTTAGCCTGGAGGAATATTCGACAGCCATATGGTGGCACAGACACACGCACATGATATTTTGTAGCCGGAAGAAATCCAGTAGCTTTTATGTGAATAATTAAAATGTGGTTTTAATTATTGTGTTGTACGCTTTGAACCTGACTCAGTGTGTGATCAGAAAACAATCACACTTCACACTATGTCTGTGTTGTCACCTGTAGTTAAGAAGCTGGTGCAGGTTTACTTACATCATGTATCAGTCCGTCATCTCTGAGCGGTGACTTCAAATATAACTTCAAATATGACTTCAAATATAACTTTAACTTCAAATATAACTTTAACTATAACTTTAAATATGACTTCAAATATAACTTCAAATATAACTTTAAATATGACTTCAAATAACTTTAACTATAACTTTAAATATGACTTCAAATATAACTTTAAATATAACTTTAAATATGACTTCAAATATAACTTTAAATATGACTTCAAATATAACTTTAAATATGACTTCAAATATAACTTTAAATATAACTTTAAATAACTTCAAATATAACTTTAAATATGACTTCAAATATAACTTTAAATATGACTTCAAATATAACTTTAAATATAACTTTAAATAACTTCAAATATAACTTTAAATATGACTTCAAATATAACTTTAACTATAACTTTAAATATGACTTCAAATATAACTTTAACTTCAAATATAACTTTAAATATGACTTCAAATATAACTTTAACTATAACTTTAAATATGACTTCAAATATAACTTCAAATATAACTTTAACTTCAAATATAACTTTAAATAAAACTTTATTTTAGTTTGCAGTGTGAAAACAATTTTTGGATAGTTTGGACTTTTGGACTTTTGGATGTTACCATGGCAACGAGATGAAGCGCTCCATTCATTTCCTCCGTTCAAACAGAAAGAACACTTTACTCGAGTGTCCAGTTTCCAAAATGGAGCTGATGATTATCCGTGTGTCATGTCGCCTCTTTTCTCTCCACAGGGGGAGGAGCGCTCCGGGCTGGACCAGTTCCCTGTGGACCAGTATCACAACTCCTGCCACCTGTTCTGGATCCTGGAGCAGCTCCTGCGGGAATCAAAGGTACCGTTCAGGGTGGAGATGGGGTCGGAGCAGACGGGCTTCCTGAGTCACCTGGAGCAGCATCTCTTTCTGTTGTCAGATGAGTTTCCCTTATTTTCCATCTACATGTGGAGGATAGGAAGTCTCATCACTTCTTCACACAGTTAAGACCCCCCCCTCTCACACGAGCCACATTCAAAGGCTCGGTTTCAAAGCTCACCTCTAAGAAATGAGTGGTTTGAAACGAGACGAATCCTCGAATCGGAATTCAGGGAACACTGATGTGACGAGATGGACTAGGGAGGAATATTGTCAAGGAAATGTAACCTTCAAATCTTATCAAAGGATGAATGTGTTGATATAAATCCCATAAAGAGAGTTTATCCTTCTAGTCACTGTTTCATCAATTCAACATTTCCAATCTTTTGCTTCAGAAAGTACAAACAGCGGTGAAGTGATAATCTGTTCAGGACGTTTCAGGCTGGGACGAGTGACGCATGTGAAGTCGTCTCCTTGAAGAAGCAGAAGTTGGTCTTCAACAACATATTCTAGAACTATTTCAATATTTTTGCAGTAAAATACTAACGAGTGACGTGTCATCGACAACTGCACAGAAGAAGACACAACAATAAACCTTTCACTGTTTCTGTATTTTCATACCAGCTTTGAGTTTTGACAAATTTTCACTGAGATGAGAATTTAAACATTTTCTGCGATCCTGGTTATAGGACAGAGAAGTTAGGGTGGGGGGGCATGATTTTAAAGAGAGGAGACAAACACCTGCGGTGGAAATCATTGCCTGGCTCGTGCAATGATGGGATTTGGAAATGGAAACACCTGTCCCCGGCTTTAATGGATTCTCTCTGCATCTGGTTTCTGAAGATCTGAGCTTGTCAGTCTTTCATCATTCCCAGTGAGTCTGTTTATTACTCACTCCTGAAGAGGCTGTCACCCTCAGCAGCAATGTTCTTTTCCCTGCTGCTTATTTAGAGTCTGAAATAATGGCCCAGGCATGAGGGCAGCGAAATAAGTTTCCTGGTACGTCATGAATTACCACCGGCTCACGAGTCCCGGCTGAGCTGATAGCCATCGCTCCTTTGTGTCTGCTTTGGGTCTGTGCCCCTCACTGTCTGTGATCTCCTCATCTTTCATATCCTGTTGAGAGCAAAGTAAGGATAGGCGGTGCTTTAAAAAATAAAAATGGACTGCTCGTACGTGCGCTGACGGTTAATGTGCCTCAGTGGAGAAGTGCATCTGTCTCGTCATGCGTGGGATTGACGGGGACGGGCGGCGTCATCAGCAGAGAACCCCACCAGGCGTCTCACTTCGTGTCGATGAGCTGTTTAACCAGTGGGGGGGGTTCACTTGAGATTAATTTCTGGATGATGAAAAATAATTAACGATAACAAGAAAAGGTTGGTAGATGCTTAATAACCCCAAATCGTTTCTGCTAAAAAACCTAAATAGATTAACGTCTTCTTCTGTCTTCCGCAGACGACAGAGTCAGACAGGATAGGTACATGAGAGCAATTAAGATGTTCTCAGACATGAGCTGAACTCCAAACGTGTTCCTGACGTGTTCCTGACGTGTTCCTCACATGTTCTGTAGGTTCTGTATGTGAGAACAAATGTCTGATTCAGTGTCTCTGGACATTTTCTGGATCTTCACCTGCAGCCACATCTGTGAAATGTCAGAGTGAGAAAACATCTGGAACCTTCCCAGTGAGCGAGTGGACGTGTCTCTCAGGTTTCTAACACGTGACGGACGTGAAACTGGAAGAACACAAATATCTCAGGAAAAATAAATGACCACGAGTATTTGACATTCAACAGCGGAAGGCTAAACTTTGAGAAAACTCAAACTAAACTATTCAAAATGTATTTTCCTGCAAATAGATTTAGAGGAGACAAAATGAGTGTCCAGGATTGCATTGGACCACTTGACCATGAAATACTGTAGCCGTAATGAAAAGCTTGAAATAAGCAGGGAGAACATAAATCAGCGAGGCTGTGGAGGAGCTTAGTGTGCAAAGCCTGCAGACACCGTGAGCAGATTGTGTAAATAATGCTTCACCAAGGCATATCCACGCTTTCCCCTCAGAAGAGGATGATTTACGAGCCCTGTGACTCCTTAAATCTTCACAACCTTGATTGATATGAGAATTAATTTTCCATTTGTTCGGTGGCTGCTGTTGTAGATCAGAGAGATTTTATGTGGACGGTCCTGAAGGAGTCCATTGTTGTTAAGGTCAGCGTGATCCATGAAGGTGTGTTTTCATCATTCCGAGGTCAGACTGGTCTTTGTGAACAGGAATAACGAAGCACTGCCGAATAAAGTCAACGTGCTCTTCATCCCCCTCTTTATTTTGAAATGGTGGAAAGAAGGAGCGGAGCAGTCAAACAAACTGGAAAAAGATTTCACTGGAGCAAATGCAGCTCTGTGCCTCAGCTCTGTGCCTCAGCTCTGTGCCTCAGCTCTGTGCCTCAGCTCTGTGCCTCAGCTCTGTGTGCCTCAGCTCTGTGTGCCTCAGCTCTGTGCCTCAGCTCTGTGTGCCTCAGCTCTGTGCCTCAGCTCTATGTGCCTCAGCTCTGTGTGCCTCAGCTCTGTGCCTCAGCTCTGTGTGCCTCAGCTCTGTGTGCCTCAGCTCTGTGCCTCAGCTCTGTGCCTCAGCTCTCTGTGCCTCAGCTCTCTGTGCCTCAGCTCTGTGTGCCTCAGCTCTGTGCCTCAGCTCTGTGCCTCAGCTCTGTGCCTCAGCTCTGTGTGCCTCAGCTCTGTGCCTCAGCTCTGTGCCTCAGCTCTCTGTGCCTCAGCTCTGTGTGCCTCAGCTCTGTGTGCCTCAGCTCTATGTGCCTCAGCTCTATGTGCCTCAGCTCTGTGTGCCTCAGCTCTGTGTGCCTCAGCTCTGTGCCTCAGCTCTGTGCCTCAGCTCTGTGTGCCTCAGCTCTGTGCCTCAGCTCTGTGCCTCAGCTCTGTGTGCCTCAGCTCTGTGTGCCTCAGCTCTGTGTGCCTCAGCTCTGTGCCTCAGCTCTGTGCCTCAGCTCTGTGCCTCAGCTCTGTGCCTCAGCTCTGTGTGCCTCAGCTCTGTGTGCCTCAGCTCTGTGTGCCTCAGCTCTGTGCCTCAGCTCTGTG
Source organism: Paralichthys olivaceus (assembly GCF_024713975.1). Lineage (NCBI taxonomy): Eukaryota > Metazoa > Chordata > Actinopteri > Pleuronectiformes > Paralichthyidae > Paralichthys > Paralichthys olivaceus. Next base: position 19,920,411 of record NC_091111.1, read on the forward strand.
CCTCAGCTCTGTGCCTCAGCTCTGTGTGCCTCAGCTCTGTGTGCCTCAGCTCTGTGTGTCTCAGCTCTGTGCCTCAGCTCTGTGTGCCTCAGCTCTGTGTGCCTCAGCTCTGTGCCTCAGCTCTCTGTGCCTCAGCTCTCTGTGCCTCAGCTCTGTGCCTCAGCTCTGTGTGCCTCAGCTCTCTGTGCCTCAGCTCTCTGTGCCTCAGCTCTCTGTGCCTCAGCTCTGTGCCTCAGCTCTGTGCCTCAGCTCTGTGTGCCTCAGCTCTGTGTGCCTCAGCTCTGTGCCTCAGCTCTATGTGCCTCAGCTCTGTGCCTCAGCTCTGTGTGCCTCAGCTCTGTGTGCCTCAGCTCTGTGTGCCTCAGCTCTGTGCCTCAGCTCTGTGTGCCTCAGCTCTGTGCCTCAGCTCTGTGTGCCTCAGCTCTGTGCCTCAGCTCTGTGTGCCTCAGAGCAAGAGAAGAGGATTAAACTTCAGCGTGTCTTTGTACGTGGGATTTAAAGGTTTTAAAGAGAGTTGAAAGATTCTGTGAAGAGTTTTCCTTTTCATCTGTAAAGACCCGGAGATTTTCTAGATGTTTGAGCTGATAAAGATGATGAAGATGATGAAGATGGCGTCTGGAGGCTTTTAGACCTTGATTGAAAAGGAGATGCTGATCCAGATGCTCAGTCTGTGAAACTGCATCGCCGGCCTCGTTCAACAGATGTTTTGGAAATAAACTGAAACAGCTGCTCATGATTTTATTAGTGGAGAGCAATTAGCACCAGATCAGAACCTCAGAACGTCCGTTTTCAGACATGAACTGTGGTCTGAGATGTGTGTGGTGCTGATGGGTGTAGTGTGTTCTCACAAACAGCCACTCCGGATCATGTCAGGAGATATTCTAGAGTTCGGTGTAGTGTCATTCCTGTAGTTTAATGGTTCTGAGTTGAAAAGCTTCTAGTATCTATCTTCTATCTGTGCATGAAATACAAACAGCACACAGGCCGGTCTCTGCTCTGTCTCATCCCGGTGGTTTCCCTGTGAGCCTGCGGTCAGGCTGATTAATGTAATCTGGTTTAGAAAGCTGTAAATCAAGAACCGCTTTTGTTCATTCGTCTTAATTTTCCCAGGTTTTTGCGTCACAGGGAGGCGACAGCATTATTTTCACTTCAGCCACGTTAGGCCACAGAGGAGGAAAAGATGGTGTCCATCAATCTTAATGAAGAGAACAAGAGCTGTTCTCAGTATCACTCAACTGAGCAGCACCAGGCTGCAGGACGGATTTCTGCTCAGTGACACAGTTTTATTATTGTGTGAACTGCAACATCTTCATCATCGTAATATTTGTATGAATATAAACCAGAGAGGCTGCAGGTCCTTGAAAAGCCTTGAAAGGTCTTAAATTCAGATCAGATGGAATTAACAAGAAAACGTCTCTTCTCCACTCGTCCAAAGAAGAATTGTTAGTTCCGGTAGGTGCTGGTTGTATATGTAAGTCTGCCGTCTGACTGTCTGTGTGGATGGTAAAAACATTATGGACGATAGCGGTAGCTCTCTGTAGCTGCACGCTGTAAGTTCGAGATCTCGAGAGTTAATATGAGAAGAGTAGAAACTGGTTTTGTTGATGAATCATGGACAAATTAGATCAAAACTTCATATCTCGGACTGACTTCAAATTATTTTCATCAATGCAAACAATAAAAACAGGACCGTTTTTTCCAAGTTAATCTAAAAGGATGTGAATCATCCAGGGCGGTGGGACAGGCCGGTAAATGGATGGTTTTATCTCTAACTCGGACTAATTCAACAGCCGGCGTCTGTCCTCCGGCGGTTCGAGCCCTCCAGTGGCTGATTGTAACCATCAGTAGCAGGTGCTCTCCGCTGCTCATTAATGACGCTCATTTGTCTCAAACACGAGCAGCAGCGCTGGACCTTGTGAATAACGATGCCAGCAGGGAGCAGTAACTGCACTGTGTTGACTCTGCATCCGAACCTCATTTAGACTCCGACAAAGACTCCTGAGCTTGAGGAAAGGTAACGGTGGTTTTTCAGATAAGGACGATATCACTGTGTGTGTGTGTGTGTGTGCATATAAACAGTTGATCACTATATCCAGGTTCCACTGTACTTTGTTATTAACGTGCTCAAGAGAACTGAGGCCGCTCTGTTTTCTACTTTCCTTCAGATGACGTTCAGCAGTTTCATACCTCCATACATTTCCTCCAACCCTCCGACCATTATTAGATTTTTTTCCTCATTAGCAAACTGCGTCATGTTCAGATTCAATCCTCAGTATTTTTGGCCTTTGCTCTGCATGTCGACCCCTCTGGGGATTGCTTAATAATCCGTGGGAGCAGAGTGAACAGTGAGGACTCGTTCTCTCGTGTTACTGGGCTGTTTGATCTAACTTCTGTGAGACTCTACTTAATTCACTCGAGAGTGAAATTTTCATTACTCCCCTCCTGCCACGCAGCCCTTCAACACATTCAGCAAATTGTAAGTCACACTCCAGCAGGAACAGAAGCCGTTGTCTCTTCAGATTTTCTCTGATAGACTTTGTCCAGAGTGCGTCTGACACTCCCCCCCCCCCCGTCTTATGCATGTGATGTTTATTGATCACGATTCACCTGAGGGGGCAGGGCAGTCGAACAGATGAGGAAACGAGCTGAGGAAATCGAACCTCGTGACCACCAGTGAACAGGGTGTCGGTCAATATCTGTCAAACATCTAACGCAGTCTTTAGGTTGACGTCTTGCTTCTTTATATTTCTCACTGAGAATTAAAGGCACAAAGGTTTAATCATGACCTGATTCAACATCTGTTATGGCTTCGATTTTGTCTGTTGTTTGATTAACGACATTTATATTCTGAAATCATCCAGGTTAACCCAACCGCCACCGTGCAGATAATTAGTGGGAATCACTGGTGAACCACCCACTGCTGCACTGGCACAGTAAACAGTCGATAAAACATATGAGTAATTCAACACAAATATAAAACTGATACTTGTTGATGAGCTGCCGTTGTGTTGAAATGTCTAATTCCCTCTAAACATAGTCGTCTGCCTCCAGCCTCAGACACCTGACCACACACGGCTTATTACTACAGAGCAGAATATAAACCACTCGTTTGTGAAAACTGAAAAGAGAATAAATGTGAATCAGGGACTAAAGCCCAGTTAATCGCTTTATAATCACTCTACCAGGAAGCGGCTGCCTCACTGAATCACTTATTTTCAGGTTTAAATTTCCTTGTAAACATTTTGAGCTTGTCAGGGTTTGTCTGCTCCACGTGAAGCAGGCGGAGAGTAAAGAGCAGTGACAAGTAAAACTGTGAATAATGTATTTATTGATGCTCTGCTCAGGAAACAGGAAGTGTTTCCCATTGAAGCTGGTGGAGAGTTACCTTCAGATCTCTGTCATCGTGTCTCAGATTCTTTAGATTTTCCACAGCTGAAGATTTTCACGCACTAAACATCCGACTCTCTTGAGATGATGATTGTTGGCAGAGGTTATGATATTTGCTGAGCAGTTTAAATGTCGGGGGGTTTATGTTCATGCATCTTTACTCTAAAACTCAAACTCACTCTAAATGAGCACTGACCACCAGGACTGAGTGGGAGTGGCCTCGTCTGAGGGCGTCACTGCAGCTCTGAGGCTGCTCCTCAGCCGACTAACACAGGACACGGCTTTGCAATCAAACTGTGGCCTGAGGGAATACAATAAATAATGTATAATTAAACTGATTTGCATGCTATTAGTATTCCCTGACATTGTCTGCAGTGACCCTGGAGGCTCGCGGAGCAACAACAATGTTTGCAGACACATAAATTAAACATTGAGAATAAAAACAGCTGCTTGAGCGAGCGGCAGAGGAGCCGAGGTGTTAAGTGGGACTGCTCCTCGTGCGGGAGGAGTCAGAGAACAGGAAATCATTAGATGATGTAAAAGCACCAAAACACATTTGTTTAGTTTAGAAATAATGAAGCGCTGACAACACCATATGTTGATTCTGTTGTTTCCGTTCATTGTTGGTTTTGTTTGTCAGACTCTGGGAAAAGAGAATTACAGCAGGAAGTGTCTTAATGATTTTATAGTCGCAGCAGATTTATTTGTTGTAAATGTAGAATGAAGGGAAACGTTCAGTGCTGTTGTTATTACATTTTATATTTCCACCAGTGTTTGTCTGTTGATAGCAGATCCAGGAGCTTCTCGTTCCCTTTCTTTAGCAGGGAGCTGGTCAGCCTCGACCTCGGCTGAGTACGTTCTTGTTAATGTTATTTTTGATTAACTGGTAAATTGATTATTCCATCAAATGTCAGGAAATAATGAAACATGCCAATCATCAGTTCCCTGAGCCCAATTTGAAATCTACAAATGTATTAAAATTATCTGACAACAGCCAGAAGATATTAATCTCTCGGTGGTTGTGATGGATTTTTATTTTACAATCGAGGACACACGGACATCATGAAGGCAGATAACATTAGTTATAATAATAATATCAGTAAAATGACTCATCATCAGTGCACGGACATGCAACGACTTTGAAAGTATTTTAGTCTAAACTTGTTTTACCAGTGTTATTTTCTTTTGAAGAAATTCTTCAGGACAAACTGTGCAGCTCAGTTCATCTGCAAAAAAACATGTTGTGTCTTTACAAGAATTGTCCAAAATTATGAGAAAATAAAACCACGGAAAAAAATCTCCTCCTCCAGCCTCGGACGTTTCAGGCGAATCAGTAAATTCCCACGAGAAGAGAAGGTTGTTGTGTTCTTATCTGTTGCACTTTGTTGTTGGGATGATGTAGTCGGTGTATCTCTCTTCTTTTAAAGTGTAAAAAAATCCTGATCAGCATAAGAAATAAGTTGTGTTGGTTTTTAAAGTGCAGCCTGAGGCCGATCCTTCTTTCTCCAGTCGTCTTCTTTCAGCTGCTCTGTTGACTTGGTTCTTCCAGCAGCATGTACTTACCTATTAGAACAAGCACCACCCTGGAGCTCTGACGCAGAATAAACAGTCCTGCACTAACCCTCACGCTCCATATCGAACATTCTGGAAATCAACTCCTCGATTATGATGAATGTGTCTTTAGGTCTCTGAGCTTTTTCTCAAGCTCATTACAGAATCCATCAGACTGTGACATTTCCCTCCCTACAAGCTGTCGGCTAATTGAGTCGCTTTTCTCCGAGAGTCCGTCGGTGCGTCCGGCGTGTGAAACCCCATTAGCACACAAATGTTTGTCTGAACCACACAATCGTCTCAGGTTTGTTTTCTAAACCCATTTTTAACCTGTCGGCGTTCAGGGGAACCGAGAATTCATTCATCTGATGTTTTACTCATCTTCACCGTGGAGGTTTTGTTCTCGCACCTTATTGTGCTCAGAAAGAGACAAGTTCAGTTCGGTGGATGCAGGAAGTTTCATGATTGACATTTTCACAGATTCCCCAGAGAATGATTCATGGATCTTTATAACGACGGGGTGAGAGGACTGATCTCCATGAGTGTGTGTCATTTGGTGCAGCCTGAAGTTAAAGGGCCTCTTGGGTCTTGGTGGAGGTTTGAACTCTTACTCAGTGACATTCTGGAGTTTTTAAAGTGTTCTTTCATTTTGTAGCTTCACAGGAAGAAGAGCTCCGGCAGGGTTTAGTCAAAGACCGTTGGGGACTGAGATGGTTCCAGCGGTGCCTCGGTTATATCTGGAATCAGGAAGTGATTCCCTTCAAAGCCCAACCCGTGGTGACAGGACGTCTTTGTAGTGTGTGTGTGTGTGTGTGTGTGTCTGTGCAGCCGGTGCCTCTGAAAACACTACAGCTGTATTTATTAGAGAGGTTAAAAACTCTGTGTCAATGCTTTCCAGTCTGAGCCCTGGCTTCAAACTGCTCAATGGCCTCGGTCTCAGTAAATAATCCCGTCATGGATCGGTTGTGATTAATCTCAAACCTTTATGATCAATCGTGTGTTTCGAGATGCTGCTAATCTGACTTTCTGCACTTGTACATGAATCTCTCACTGAGAGCTCGATGAAGCATCTGACGTGTTCGTCACTCACCAGAAAAAACAATTAACCGTGAGATTGCCGATCGTCTTTGACAGCACATATCTCCTCAGCTCCAGAAGAACCATGACTGAACGTTTGCATTAGTTCCATGTCGGCTCCAGCTCGGGGTCCGCTCTTTGAGTCAGCGTGTGCTCTGCTGCCTGCTGCTCCGCCTGTGGTCCTCGTGCATGCTGTACCTCATTATGGCAGAGCTGCTTCATGTGTGTAGCATGACTAATGAGGGATGGAATAGTAGCAGTATCGCTGCGTCCAAAGGCCAGAGCTTCCTTAGCAGGAGAGGAGAGGGGGAGGGGAAATGTTTATTTCCTCTGCGACGTGGACGTTTGGTTCAGAACTTGACTTTTAACGCGTTTGAAGAGCCCAGTGCTCGAGTCCTGTGCTCCAGGTGGAGACTCTTTAAATGCAGCGAGCTGAGAGAAAAGCTGCTGTCGTCCTCGACGACGTCCTCCAGTTATGTTGTTACTATGAAGAGCTGCGTTTCCACCACAGGAAGGAGGACGCTCAGTGTGTTTCCACAGCACGGACCAGCTCAAGCATCAACAGACAGAACGTTGCTGCTGGTGCTCTGACGTTCAGGGTTTTTATTTCAGCTCAGTCTTGCATCCAGTGTCTCCCTCACACCTCGTCTGTGGCCCGGAGCCCCGTGAACACAGCTGCACATGTCTACTGTCCTCTGCTGGCCGAACTTGGCGTAGCCTCGGTAGATATCGCTTTCATGCATTGAGTGCGTTTCCAGGGAAATCATCCCTGACCCGACAGCTACTGAATTCTGTGGGAAACAGTGATACCTTGTTGTTGTATAGTCTTTTTTGCATTACTGCCACCTAGAGGACTGGAATGGAAATGCTTGTTGAAGGCTTTGGTTGTTAATTCTTCATCGTGCTCATTTGCCTGATTTCACAAAGCGAACAAAACGTGAGGGTGAACAGACGAGTCCAACCAGCTCGACCAAACTTAATGTACTGGTTCGAGTTTATGCTCCATTATGTTCATGTGATTAAACTTTTTCTCATCATCCGGGATTTTACGATTAACTGGTGTTTGCAAATAGTCCCTCGTGCATATATAAATACAAATGACCTGTTTAATTTAAAGTCGGTTTCTGGAGCCAATCTGAGAAGCTATAAATCCTGATGTGGACACGACGATGCGACAGACAAATATATGATAACTTCAAATTTAATATTGAACTCTATCGTCCAGTTGTGAAATGAGGTCCCAGGTCCTACTGAAGAGCTGCAGCACGTTCGTGACATGTAAAAAAACCAAGAGTCCATGATGACTTGGATTTCCTCACCCTGAATAACTTTGCATGTTGTGTCCTTTTCAATCCAAACTGCAGAGGCGAGAGACGGAACATGAGTCTCTCTGTCTCCAAGGCAACAGGCAGTTTGAGAGGGTTCTTGTTTCAGTGTGAGTTTGTGTGAGGTCCAATAAAACAGGGCTGCTGTAATATTTCTCTTTGGAACCCCCCCCCCCCCAACAGTTTTTCACTTGTGGAGGAACACATCATTCATATGTCATTTGCGATTAACTGGTAGGAAACTCGTTAGATGACGTAAATTAAACTGAAGTAGTTCTGCTTGTCCCCCACATTTCTAATCCATCTGGTTTGTTATGATATCTCAAGGGGAGGAGTTCATGGACTCAAAGGTGACCTGATGAGAATGTGGAGGTCAAAGGTTGAGGTCACAGTGACCCGTCTGTGAGAGGCTCACATCAGTTGTTGGGCTCTAACACACATCAAGTTCAGAGTCAACGCACCTGATTATGTCAGCAGTCGTGCCGTTATTACATCGATGCCCTGGCCAGCATCGTGTTTACCTGCGGGGCAGCCATGTGCTGCGGACCGTCATCGAGCCCATCGCAGCCTGTCGGCGGCGGGCAGGCCGCGATCTCAGCTGGGACTGATTGGCACAAATACCCACTGAGCTGCTGCACAGGGAGAAGACCTGCGTTCAGTCAGCAGCCAGGAAATTGCCGTCAATCAGAGCGTGTAGCTTCGGTGTCGATCCTAATGAGCGTCGGACTGTCACGTTGGCGGCGAGTCGCCGGCTTCTCCTGGAGGATTTCCACCGTCAGCACCCAGAGAAAGAGACAGGAGGTCTCCGAGGGCGAGTCAGGAGACGCCAACTCCTCAGTGTTTCATTACAAAGTGTTGTTCCTGAAGTCTAATGGATATAAAGGTTTATTTACTGTATTTATCACTTTGTGATACAGAAACAGCTAAATACTAATTATTGATTTCAACCATATTCAAACATTCAAATCTTAATAATCATCTTTTGTAGATTGGATGAATCTGATTCCCTCATACGTGTCTCATGAGGCACACGCAGCCTCAGCCTCTCCCCTCGGTGAAGCAGCCTCTTAGTATTCTGTCAGTGTCTGCGGCCGGGCGTCAGGGCAGCTTCTTCTGACGAGCACCTGAACTATGAACTCCGAGCTCAATCTCTTGCCTCCTCTGCAGCTCGTCCCCCGGCCCGATGCTCAGTGAGAGACAGAGAAAAGAGAAATCCTTCTGAAGTTCACACTGGGCTTTGAAAAGTGGAGGGAATCATTAGCATGTGGGGTTTCATGTGGCAGAGCAGGCGGCTGTGGCTTTGTGTCCCCCTTAACCTTCATCAGGACGTGTGAGCCGAGGGTTCATCCTCAGGGGACCACGCACTCCGCTGGTTTCAGGGAGATTTAACTCCCATATGGATTTATGATAAAGTCTGTTTAGAGGATTTATGACACTGCTGTTGACCTCGGCTGACGAGGGTTTGTGTTTTGTCTGCATTTGTTTGGATTTTAGAAAAACTACTCAACAAGTCATTTGGAAACATTTCATAGATGAACCACCAGGGAGCGCTGAAGAGTTTAAATGTCAGTGCATGAAAGCTGTCTCTCTCTCTGACCAGCAGGGGACGACTTTGTCCTCAGGAGTTTTTGTCTCAGTCTCTAGTTTCAAGTCTTCTTCAAACAGCTGATGTTCGTTTATCAATTAAGATCATTTTAGTGTGTGTGTGTGTGTGTGTGTGTGTGTCTAATGGACTCTTGTGTGAGTGTCGCACTGCATGTTAATGTTCACATGAATATTTATGAGGTTGACATTTGTGTGTGTGTGAGTGTGTGTGTGAGACATTCATTGACATGGAACATGTGTTTAGACGACTGTGTTCTTCAGAGTTCGAGCTTCAGAATAAACTCTACAAGAAAATATTATAATTCTCCTCAACAATCGAAGTACAGCAAAGTACAGCTCAGTGAGTGGAGCTCACACGTTAACAGTCGTGTGTTTGAGTGTGAGAGAATCAACTCGGTGAATTCTCGTGAAGATAAACATGGAAACAAGACGCTCAATTCATCGAGGTCAGCAAAACGATCTAATCCATGTTTACACATCGTACGATAGGTTAAAGGTTCAGTGTGTAGAATTTAGTGACTTCTGAAACTCTCCACTTTGCGCTGCCCTCTAGTGGGTGAATTAGTCCCTTTATAAACGGACTCTACCCCCGACAGCGTCCTCGTGTCTCTGAGGCTGTTGTCTCTTGTTGAGCTCATGTTAATGTCTGTACCTAAGTGTTCGGGGATCAGCTCCGTCCTTGTTCCTGCTCAGACTCAACAGATCTAAAGGAACAAACATGAGGCCTAAACTGTTTGACAGTATTTTGGTTAGTGAATCAAATGAGGACGAGAATTCAGGATCCGTCTGTATTATTAAAAGAACTCTCACACACACACACACACACACACACATCACTGCTGTTGTCTCCAATAAAACACAATGATGTGACTTTTTAATTTCACCTGCAGAGTCACTGAAATCAACACTGGACCAAAGTCTCCGACTCCAGACTGAAGACAGATATTTTATTTTATTTGGTGCCTGCCCGCAGAGATGTTGCTAGGCAACCAGATAAACACATCGTGTGTTAGACATGTGTAGCGGCCGCAACTCTGCAGCATCAAACACAATCTCCTCCACCGTCCAGATGGATTCAGACGATAAAGACACGACGTGTTTCTATCTGTTCTCAGAGCCGTCACCTATAAATGTGAATGTATGGAGATGTGTTCACGCCGGACTCAAACTGTGTGGATTTAAAATGATCCGGAAGCTCGGTCGTCTCAGTTGTTTTTAAAACATGAGAATCTCTATGAAGAGTTTAAATGAGGGTCAGTTTCTAATTTTCATTTTGGGTCGTTTCACTTATTCCAACATGTTTCATACATGTATCTTTAAATGAACATGTGATGTAGCACAGAGCCGTGACCGTCATCCAGTCACCAGGTTTCATGGAAATCCGTTGTGTCGTTCTGGTTCGTCTCCAGAGTGAAACCCGACTGGATCAGAACTCCCAGCAGCACTTTGTCTTGTTGCTCGCTCTCCTCACCGATCCACCGACACAGGTCCCTGTTCTCTGTGCTCTGTAATTAAAGTGGTTGTGTTCCAGAGCCGCTCGTCCCTCCGCCGTCTCCTATAATCATTTTTGAAGCCTATTTTAAGTGCAGGGTTATTAATCATGTCATGGTTGAAGTACCCCTGAGTCCCTGTGCATGCTGGGAGATATCTCCTTTCATAAGCTGCTATTCGCATCGAGTCGTCTCAAAGCCACTTCACTCAAACCATCTGGCTTCTGTTGTCTGAAGAGAGATCACATCTTCACATCCTCACAACAAACTATCGTGAGACGCTTGCTTGATGATTCATGAAGAAGTCAGCATATCGAAGATGAGCTGTTGGATTTAGACGTTTGTTTTTACCTCCTTCACTTTTTCTTTCATCGCCTCAGCTCCTCGAAAGATTCTCTTCTTCTCGGAGAAGAATCTTTTCTCCTCCTCCTGCTGTAACGTCTGCTGTCCTCGGAGGTCCAGCCTCGAGGTCAGAAAAGTGGGCGTGAAACAGGCAAATCACTGGTTCGGACTTCAGAAACATCTGGGACATAAAAAGGGACGGACGGACGTTGTCTCTCTCCGTCTAAATGTCTTCACGTCTGAATTGAATCGTTTCCAAAACCGTTTTCCATTCCAGTGTCCAACTGTTCAGACGTCTGACCTGAGGACGTTTCAACCAACGAATTCTCTTTATTTATAACATCACATTTGGAAGATTTAAAAAAACTAAACAAGGAAGTGAAGTGAAACACAATGTTCATGTTGTCATGTGACTTGACAGCGACACTGCAGCAGCGCCCCCTGCAGCCACAAGTGACAACAATGTATATTCCTCATGATCCTCAGCTTCCTCAACCATTTCTCTAAAGAGGTTAAAGACGGAAAGACTTGTCTTCACCCCAAATACAAACAATCACACCAGAAAGCCTCAAAACACCTTGGACAGGAAGTTGTGGAAAACTAAATGTTTTGTGACATTTGACTGAAGGAAAGATTCTTCTTCTAACTAGATTATAAATATATATTAATGTACGAGTGCGGTCTCATCAGACTCCTGACAAGCAAGCAAATAAGTTTATTCCCCATCAAACTCCTTTAAAAACAATTTGCTGGTTCTCAGTAAATTACAGAAAGACGACTTTTCTCCTCTAAGTGAGTTCAAGGCTTCTCCCTGAAGATCAGTATTTGTAATGTCGGTGTTTTTCATTGTACTCTGGTTCACAGACACACTTGTCCTTGTGTTTCACTTCAGAGCGAGAAAAAACCTCTTCATCTCAGGACAAAGGTCACGTCGTCTCTGGAGCAATTACTGCGACGTGATCATTACAGCCCACAGCTCAACATGTGGCCGGCTGCTTGATTGACATCCTGATTGGTGCTTTAACGTTGTGACGGCAGCATTGATGGAAAATGGGGGTCACGGTGAATTATAGATGGAAACGTTTAAGTGATAAAATAATCACACTTTATTATATTCTGTAGATTTCTGATGGATGACTGAAGGATGTTTTTGGAGCTATGTGTTTTTTCTTTCATCGTCTGATGATGAATCTGAGGCGTCAGCTGCTGCTCTGGTTCCTCTGGTGCAGAGATCTGAACCCAGACTAGAGTCTCAGTTCTCTGTTTAGTCCGACGAGTTTCTTTTATCGCTGATCGTCGTCATTGACTTAAAGGCTTTTTATTTTTCTGCTGAAAATCAAGAGCCTCAGGAACAAAGCTGAGAATCAAAAGAAGAAAGAGATCAAACGTGATGAAGTTTGATCTTTTCTTTATGTTTCTGTCGCACTTTAAATCCGATCTCCCGTAGTGATTCATTCACCCGTGGCCGACGGTTTCATCAGCTCGTGTAAAGAACCTCTCACACTGCATCGGCTGTGGCATCTTGTTTTGGAGAGAAACGCCCCCTGGTGTTTCCTCACATCTCTGGGTTCGGTTTGTTCCGGAGGATTCCGGCTGCGGATGAGAAGACGGACTGAGCCGAGGCTGAGTTGTGACACTGACGGACCGCGCTGCCCTTCAGACAGGATCGCGCCTCATCATCACAACTCCTCCGCTTGGTGTCGACTGCTTGAGGCTCGTCTCTCCGGCCGCCAAAAAGAGGAGGATCGTGACGCAGATGGGAAGGAGTGGGAGTCGGCCGGTGGAGATCCTGCTTTAACAAGTCTTCTGGGTCTTCTCAGGTCAGGAATCCAGTGGAAAGTTACTGGGATGTTTCTCCACTTCATGTTCAAAACACTGGAATGTTTCTCCCCTCTGAGGAACTGAGTCGGGATTATTAACATGACAACAGAAGTGGCTGCTCAGCCAGAGAAGAATCATAACCAGTGACCTCACAACTTGCTGCTATATAATATATATATATATAATATATATAATTATTGCTGCTGTTTCATCCGAAAAAACTGGATTAAAGACGCCAAGAAACCAGAGCAGCATTTTAACACAGGACAGGACGAGACAGGACCCATGGGTGGAGTCTGATTTAATGCTGCAGCAGAATTATTACATTACAGTCACATTAGTGAAGGAGGCGTGTGACTGCTCTTAACCCCGTCTCCCACAAATTAAGTTTAAATCAAACTGCAACAGCAAATAGGTTTTTAAGAAATGTAATGTAATTTTTATTTTTACTTAATCGGATTTTATTCATTTACATATTCGGTCACAAATATTGAACACATCCTTGTTTTTGTCTTCCACCAAAATATCTGAGTCAACTTCTGCATGTGGTTATTCAATCATCAGTATCCTGAATGTTAAACATTCATATTTATCATTTTACTTTGGTTATAACAGCCAGTTACTCTTCATCCTCGTCATCCTCTTTAAAACCCAAAGTGAGTCCAGTTTTTCCGTCTCATTGAGGTTTGTGACGACCGACGATCGAGGTTTCTCTTGTTTTTCTATCGAACCGATGGACGCTTCACACGTCCGACACTCAATCGCTCAGTGTTAAAGAAAGAGACACACGTTCCTGGATCTGCCCCGATAATCGAATCTGTTCCAAAAGAGAGAGTCGTTGATGAGGACAGAAATCAGACAGGCTTCTGTTGTTTTATTCAAACCTCGGTGCAGCTTCTTAAAGAAAGACACATGAAAGTCATGAAAACATCTGTGTCCCTGTGGGACTCGGTTCCTGCGTCCAGCCTGCTGACGCGTCCTTGAGGAAGATGCTGACTTCCTGTTAGCTGCTGACCATGACCTCTGACCTCCCTTGCAAACGGATTAGTGTCCTCAGAGACCAGAGGAGACGTTCAGACATAAACTGAGCGGACGCCATATCAGCAGAGTTCAGTCTGAGCGGTCACGTCAGCTGATCCAGCTGCGGACTGATCGGCTCATTATCATCGGCCTCATTCAAAGGTCGACGCTCTGAAGAGCAGTTTTCATTGATTAGTGAATGTGTTGACGCCTGACACACGTCATAGGATGCAGAGTCAGCGCTGATGGAGTGCTCTTGTGCAAGGCAGTGACCTTCACCACTGCTCCAGTGGAATTCAAGCCTCTAAAGGTGGACAGTCTTCACTTGTGCTACGTTTGATTAGTCAACTGAAAAAACATTTTCCACGCCAAAACAGCTTTGGCCCATAGAGGGACAGGATTCCATGAGACCTGCGAGCGTCTCCTGTGGTGTGAACCTCGCCACGTTTGGCCTTGACGCCATCAGGGGGCGCTGTCTCCCTGCGTGGAGCGATGCAGGATGAACAGGATGAGTGTTTTATTCGACTCTGTTCACCGCCTGCTCCATTTAATTCTCCTGATGCACCGGCTGCAACAAGAGACGCTGAGAAGAGGCTGCGTAACTCATGCATTTCTTTTACGGCCTCCGAGCTCCTGACAACGACCACACATCCGTGATCGTAACGCACCTCCTCCGCCTTTCAAATGCATGCTGGGATTTAACATGTGGATAAAAACCTGGTTTGTATTATTCTGCTCAGAGAAGTCAGCCTGAATACTACTCTAGCGCCCCCTACTGTAAGAGTGAGTTGTTTTAATAGAACCAGGTGAGCTGCTTGTGTCCAGCGGTCGGATCAGGGTTTGTTCATGTGACTGAGCCGCCGTCTCCCTGGAGGACTCCGCCTGTATCCAGGCATTTCTTGCAGTTTGCTGCCCTCTAGTGGGACGTTCCTTCAGCTCGGCGTCTCCTGGTTCACATTGGAAAGAAAAATGTCCTGAAAGCAGCGGCCTCATGTCAGAATCATCTTCCCCGAGTGGGAGCGACCTGTCAGGAGGAGGGATTCTGACTCTGTAAATTAAAGTCGCCTCTGTTAAACTCTGTCTGCCGTCACTTCAGAGCTGCACACATTTAATTTACTGCCCTCACAAAACCGGCCTAACGTTTTAAACAGCTGCTTTAGTTCCACCTCTCACCGTGTGTGAGTCTCAGACTGCTGCCCAGGGAGAATACAACTACAAACTACAAAACGTGCAATTAAAACCTCTGCAATAACCAGAAACAAGCACCTAACAGCATTTGCTGTTTTTAAATTCATTCAAGTCGAACAAACCATTGATTTTAAGGGTTTTATTCTTTTAAAAAACATGGAAAGTAATTTAAAACCAAAACCTATAATTAAAAAGAGAAAAACAAATGTGGTGGAGCCATAAACTATAAATAAAGTGTCCACTATAAAGAATGAAGCCAAGTTATACAAGCGCTGCAGTCGGTGTTCGTTTAAAACAAATATTTTGGGGTCAAAGCTTCTGAAGTTTGAGTTATTCTGAGTTTGTTTGAAATATATTTGGAAAAATCTAAGTTTTTTTACTTATCTGTCAAAATGTAGATTTTCACCTCGATGTCGTTCATCAACACTCGCTGCTTAAAAATAAGATAATGAGTAAATATTATTCTCAAACTCAGCCGGTGAGTTAAAGTCTGAATTCACAGAAACACCGACTGGAGGAAACGATCAAAAGGCAAAGCTGACGACAGAAACACATTTATTCCCCAGAACAGAGTTGAAGCCTGAGGACGAGAGCATTGTTGACTCTGTTTGTTGGTTCTGTGACGGTGCACACAGAACCACCTCGGGTCGGACATTACGAGGAGATCCGGGAAACAGTTAAACTTTGTTCTGCTGCGACGGGTGACGTCACTCCACCACACTCTCATTTCATGGTTCTCAGCCCTGTGGTTTAGAAGCTGACACCGAGAGACGATGTATTTCCATAGTGACGTGTGTGTGTGTGTGTCTGTGTGTGTCTGTCTCTGTGTGTGTGTGTGTGTGTGTGTGTGTGTGTGTGTCTCTGTGTGTGTGTGTGTGTGTGTGTGTGATGTGTGGTGACAGTATGATTCACTGTGTTATTGTGAAACCAAACCATGACTTTATTTCAGTACTTTTGAAAATGTGCAACAGTAGAATTTAAGAGCGAAGTCAAGTTAAATATTACGTAAACTTATTACAACTACACAACTGTTCATTACAACATCTGTCAGACCCTGGAGTTGGAGTTGGAACTATTTAAAAGAGAAGAATTAATATTCGGTTAATTTGCGACGACATTTTAGATTAAAAACCAAAAATGAAAAAGTGTGGGAGGAGAGAGAGAGAGAGAGAGGAGCAGGGCACCGGGTGCAGAGCTCTGGAGAACTCCACGGTTGACCTCTGAAGATATAGATGTGGTGTTACTGTAGGAGACACTTCAACCACGTGAGAACAAGACAGACGTGATGTTCAAGCTGCTCTGAGGTCGAGAGAGGAACTAGAGATCTTTAACCACGGCTCGTTTCAGAGCTTCAGAAGAGAACGGAAGGTGAAAGACTGAAGGTCGATAGTTATAAAGTTTTAAAGCTGAGCGATGGAGGTAATGAGTGATGAATTAACAGTGCTCCTGATGGAGGTGACTGAAGATGAACTTCATTCACTTCAACAGGAACTGGTTTTATCTCCTCAGGTGTGTTGAGTGGATTCATCAGAGTCACGTTCTCTTCACGTCTGATCAGACGAGGACGTGATGGGATGAGAGAGAGAACCACAAACACCAGAGTCAGGTCAAAGGTCACTGCTGCTGTGAGGAGGGTCATCAGTGTTGGTTGAGATGATGAAGAGGAGGAAGATGATGAGAAGAAGTGTCGTCCTCTGGATGTTGAGTAGATGATGAAGAGGAGGAAGATGAGGATGTGATGTGGTAATAACGAGTCTGGAGGGGGAGAGAAGAGGGAGGAGGCTGATCATAGGAACCACATCCTCCCCCCACCCCCGAAGACGCCTCCTGACGGTGTGTAGTGTCTCTCGGTCTGTCTCTCAGTCTGTCTCTCGGTCTGTCTCTCGGTCTGTCTCTCGGTCTGTCTCTCGGTCTGTCCAGTGTGTAGTGTCTCTCGGTCTGTCTCTCAGTCTGTCTCTCGGTCTGTCTCTCGGTCTGTCTCTCAGTCTGTCCAGTGTGTAGTGTCTCGGTCTGTTCGGTCAGAGTCCGTGGTCCTCCTTCGTTCATAGAAGCCCGATCAGAAAACAGTTCGATCCCGGTTATGTGAGAAGAAACGAGCCGAACGTCAGCCTCCGTCTCCGGTCTGCTCCTCCGCGCTCTTTACGCGCAGCGGAGCGATGGAAGCCGTGCGCCCGGAGCAGAGCTCTCCCCCGCGGCTCAGCCTCAGCCGCCTCCTGCTCCTCCTGCTGGGCTGCATCGCGTCCACCTCGGCGGCCTGGGACCTGGTTCTCCTCCACACCAACGACGTGCACGCCCGCGTGGAGGAGACCGGCAGACACGCAGGGAAATGCGTCAACGGCAGCCGGTGTTTCGCCGGCGTGGCCCGGAGAGCCACCGTGATCCGGAGGATCCGAGGATCCGAGAGCAACGTGCTGCTGCTGGACGCCGGAGACCAGTTCCAGGGAACCGTGTGGTTCAACTTCTACAAGGGAGCAGAGGCGGCGCACTTCATGAACAAACTGGGATATGATGCCATGGTGAGGGAGCACTCAAGTCTTCAAGAGCTATACTGACATACTTTAACTGGAGAGAGGGGGGGAGAGAGGGTGAGGGAGGATTCAAGTCTTCAAGAGCTATACTGTCAGACTTAAACTGGAGAGAGGGAGAGAGAGGGTGAGGAAGAGAGAGAGGGTGAGGGAGGATTCAATTCTTCAAGAGCTATACTGACATACTTAAACTGGAGAGAGGGGGGGGAGAGGGGGGGGAGAGGGTGAGGGAGGACTCAAGTCTTCAAGAGCTACTGTCAGACTTTAACTGGAGAGAGGGAGAGAGAGGGTGAGGAAGAGAGAGAGGGTGAGGGAGGATTCAATTCTTCAGGAGCTATACTGTCAGACTTAAACTGGAGAGAGGGAGAGAGAGGGTGAGGAAGAGAGAGAGGGTGAGGGAGGATTCAATTCTTCAAGAGCTATACTGTCAGACTTAAACTGGAGAGAGGGAGAGAGAGGGTGAGGAAGAGAGAGAGGGTGAGGGAGGATTCAATTCTTCAAGAGCTATACTGTCAGACTTAAACTGGAGAGAGGGGGAGAGGGTGAGGGAGGACTCAAGTCTTCAAGAGCTATACTGACATACTTAAACTGGAGAGAGGGGGGGAGAGAGGGTGAGGGAGGATTCAAGTCTTCAAGAGCTATACTGACATACTTAAACTGGAGAGAGGGGGGGAGAGGGAGGGAGAGAGAGGGTGAGGGAGGATTCAATTCTTCAAGAGCTATACTGGCACACTTAAACTGGAGAGAGGGGGGGAGAGAGGGTGAGGGAGGATTCAAGTCTTCAAGAGCTATACTGACATACTTAAACTGGAGAGAGGGAGAGAGAGGGTGAGGAAGAGAGAGAGGGTGAGGGAGGATTCAATTCTTCAAGAGCTATACTGACATACTTAAACTGGAGAGAGGGAGAGAGAGGGTGAGGAAGAGAGAGAGGGTGAGGGAGGATTCAATTCTTCAAGAACTACTGTCAGACTTAAACTGGAGGGAGAGAGAGGGTGAGGAAGAGAGAGAGGGAGGGAGGGAGAGAGAGAGGGAGAGGAAGGTTTTAATTCTTCAAGAACAACTGTCAGACTTAAACTGGAGAGGGAGAGAGAGAGAGGGAGGGAGGGTGAGGAAGGTTTTGATTCTTCAAGAACAACTGGCATACTTAAACTGGAGAGAGAGGGAGAGGGAGAGAGGGAGGGAGGGTGAGGAAGGTTTTGATTCTTCAAGAACAACTGGCATACTTAAACTGGAGAGAGAGGGAGAGAGAGAGGGAGGGAGGGTGAGAGAGAGGGTGAGGAAGGTTTTGATTCTTCAAGAACAACTGTCAGACTTAAACTGGAGAGGGAGAGAGAGAGAGGGAGGGAGGGTGAGGAAGGTTTTGATTCTTCAAGAACAACTGGCATACTTAAACTGGAGAGAGAGGGAGAGGGAGAGAGAGAGGGAGGGAGGGTGAGAGAGGGTGAGGAAGGTTTTGATTCTTCAAGAACAACTGGCATACTTAAACTGGAGAGAGAGGGAGAGAGAGAGGGAGGGAGGGTGAGAGAGAGGGTGAGGAAGGTTTTGATTCTTCAAGAACAACTGGCATACTTAAACTGGAGAGAGAGGGAGAGAGAGAGGGAGGGAGGGTGAGAGAGAGGGTGAGGAAGGTTTTGATTCTTCAAGAACAACTGTCAGACTTAAACTGGAGAGGGAGAGAGAGAGAGGGAGGGAGGGTGAGGAAGGTTTTGATTCTTCAAGAACAACTGTCAGACTTAAACTGGAGAGGGAGAGAGAGAGAGGGAGGGAGGGTGAGGAAGGTTTTGATTCTTCAAGAACAACTGTCAGACTTAAACTGGAGGGAGGGAGAGGAAGAGAGAGAGGGAGGGAGGGAGAGGGTGAAAACCAGATGTTGAGACTTCACTCCACTGGTCCAGGACCTGATTGGCTGCAGTAAAACTGTTTACATCTCAGCTTCAGCTTCAGTGGTTGAGATGAACTCGTCGTTAGTTTTCTGTCGTGTAGTTGATCAGATGATTTTATAACCTGAGAAGTTTGGTGTTGAAGAACCTGCAGGTTTCAGAGAACTGGTGTGAAACTGGAGCAGAAGAGAGCAGATAGAGAACCGTGTCTGAAGATGATGATGATGAAGAGGAAGCAGCTCCACAGGTTTTCATCATGACTCACGTGTTTATGTTTGTCCTGAGGGATATTTAGAGTCCAGCTGCTCTGAACTCTGTTGATCTGGAGCTGAAGCTCTGCGGTTATTGAGCAGCGACTGAGAGAGAAGAGATGAATCCTCCTGGTGATCTTCAGAGTGGAGATGTTCAGTGGAGGAGCTGCTGACGACTCACAGACACACACATCCGTCTTCTTCAGTTCGTCCCTGAGATGAATCTAGATAACGGTGTTTGCAGCTGTGTCTCTGACGTCTCCTCGGTGTTTCAGGCCTTGGGGAACCACGAGTTTGACAACGGAGTGGAGGGACTCATGAAACCGTTCATGGAGGACATCCAGTGTCCCGTCCTCAGCGCCAACATCAGACCAGACGCGACGCTGGCCCCGACCTTCGGGACGTCCTACCTTCCCTATCGGATCCTGACGGTGGGGGGGCAGAGGGTCGGCGTGGTGGGATACACGTCACAGGAGACGTCCTCTCTGTCCAGACCTGGTGAGTGGACGCTTTCTGTGGACATCACTCGCTCAGAGACTCAGAGACACAGAGAGGAGGACGGGTTGATACAGGTCAAAGGACGAAAAGATCACAACATCCATCGAGTGTGTTGTGTTACTGTCTCTCTCTCTCTCTGAGTTGTGTTAGTTGTGTTATTCTGAGTGTGTTGTGTTTCTCTCTCTCTCTGAGTGTGTTGTGTTACTGTCTCTCTCTCTGAGTGTGTTGTGTTACTCTCTCTCTCTCTCTCTGAGTGTGTTGTGTTACTCTCTCTCTCTCTCTGAGTTGTGTTATTCTGAGTGTGTTGTGTTACTGTCTCTCTCTCTGAGTGTGTTGTGTTACTCTCTCTCTCTCTCTCTGAGTGTGTTGTGTTACTCTCTCTCTCTCTCTGAGTTGTGTTATTCTGAGTGTGTTGTGTTTCTCTCTCTCTCTGAGTGTGTTGTGTTACTCTCTCTCTCTCTCTGAGTTGTGTTAGTTGTGTTATTCTGAGTGTGTTGTGTTACTCTCTCTCTCTCTCTCTCTCTCTCTCTTAGTTGTGTTATTCTGAGTGTGTTGTGTTACTCTCTCTCTCTCTGAGTTGTGTTAGTTGTGTTATTCTGAGTGTGTTGTGTTACTCTCAGGACCTCACCTGAGGTTCGAGGACGAGGTGGACGCTCTGCAGCCACATGTGGACAAGCTGCGGACGCTGGGAGTGGATAAGATCATCGCTCTGGGTCACTCTGGTTTCACCAAGGACCAGGAGATCGCTAAGAAGGTCCGCGGAGTGGACGTGGTCATCGGAGGACACACCAACACGTTCCTCTACACAGGTGAGGGGGCGTTGGATTTATTCGTGACATCATATCCTGTCTAGCCTCTAACGAACGTCTCAGGAGAAAACTTTGTTCCTGAATAAATTTTATTAGATTTTCTCCGTCCAGAGTGCGTCTGAGAGAGTCGGCCTCCAAACCCCCCCCCCCCCCCCCCCCCCCCCCCCCCCCCCCCCTGCAGTTATAACAGCTTCAGCTCTTCTGGGAGGATTTCACGAGGTTCAGGAGAATCTTTGACTATTCGTCCAGAGGAGCATGAGTGAGGTCACATGATGCTAAGGCCTGGCTCTCAGCCTCCGCTCTGATTCATCCCAAAGGTGTTCGATCGGGTTCAGGTCCGGCCTCGAGACAGAAAGGGGCCGCCCTCCAACTGTTCCAACGAAGTTCATCAGAAACATCTGGTGCACCATATTGCCAAAGTATTAACATCCAAGTGTTCAGTCTGAGGGCGGCCCCTTTCTGTTTCGAGTCCGGACCTGAACCCGATAGAACACCTTTGGGATGAATCAGAGCGGAGGCTGAGAAGAACCACTGAAGCTGAAGCCTGAAGCCTGAAGCTGAAGCCTGAAGCTGAAGCTGAAGCCTGGAGCTGAAGCTGAAGCTGAAGCCTGAAGCTGAAGCTGAAGCCTGGAGCCGTGACGTGGAGGTTTGTCTCTGGATGTGTTCCAGCAGGAGAAGCAGGATAATGATTTCCTCTGTTTAAATAGAGGAAGTTGAAGATCTGTGCCGGTGCAGATTGAAACTGTGGATGTGAACTCTTTTCAAACGTCCTGCCGCTCAGCCCACGTTGGTGGTTTTCTGGTTACGTGTCGTGGTTCTGGTGCATTGTTCATGTGTGTTTACTCTCACAGATTCATTGTTTGTTATCAACCTTCAGCACTTTTCTTTTTCTCCTCAGGAACTCCTCCCTCATCTGAAGTCCCCGCAGGTCCGTATCCCTTTCTGGTGAAATCGGACGACGGGCGGCAGGTTCCCGTTGTGCAGGCCTACGCCTTCGGAAAATATCTGGGATATCTGAAAGTGACCTTTGACGATGCTGGAAACGTGGAGAGGGCCACAGGAAACCCCATCCTGCTGAACAGCAGCTTCCCGCAGGGTAAAGAGATCTTCTGAGGTCGTCACCGACAAACTTCACCTTCTTTCTCTTTTCACACATGAAACATGACGTAGTTGCTTCACGTTTTCATTTTGGTGTAAAACTCATCGTTAACACTTCAGTTATCAGCTGGGAGAGGCTCCTCCCTCTTCTTCTTCTCCTTCTAAACAAACAGAAATGTGTGTGCACGTAGAAACGATCAAACAGACATTTGTTCCCATGAGAACACGGTGAGTTATGATCTGACGCTGTGGTTCAGACCCAGATGTTCTGGCTGATGTGGAGAAATGGAAGAAGAATCTGGCAAACTACTCGGCTCAGGTTGTGGGACAGACTCTGGTCTTCCTGAACGGAGAGAGCGAGGAGTGTCGTTTCCGGGAGTGTAACCTGGGAAACCTGATCTGTGACGCCATGGTGAGTCTGGAACTGATCACTGAAAGAACAAGGTTTGAAATTCATCCTCTGAGACGCAGAACGTTTGTGAAACTAACTTCAGGTTCTAACCTGTGACCGTTTAAAAACGTGTTGAATGTTAGTTTGACATTTTCAAACCTTCAGAACTGAACGTAGCTTCCAAACCAAGAAGTAGAATCTGACTGACGATGTTCTGCAGGTCGACAACAACATCCGCATCCCTGACGACGTCCAGTGGAACCACGTCAGCGCCAGCATCTTCAACGGAGGCGGCGTCCGGGCGTCCATCGACGAGCAGTCCAGGAACGGTGCGTCTCTGTTTCCATGGACGTGTTTCACTGTGACGATCAGAACATGTTGAGAAAAAGATTCGAGCTGATTTTCTAATTCATCCCGCAGGTTCCATCACCATGGAGGACCTGATCTCCGTCTTACCGTTCGGAGGAACCTTCGACCTGGTGCAGCTGAGGGGCTCCACGCTGAGGAAAGCGTTCGAACACTCAGTGAGACGATACGGACAGAGCACCGGAGAATTCCTCCAAGTGTCCGGTACCTGGACTCTACCCGCTGCACCTCGACGTTCACTCTCCTGTTGACCGGGCGTCTAACGACTGATGGCGTTTGTGTTTCTTCGTCAGGATTTCACGTAGAGTTCGATCTCTCCAAACCTCCAGGACGTCGTGTGACGAGCCTCCGCATCCTCTGCACAGAGTGTCGCGTCCCTCACTACCAACCGGTGGAGGACGAGACGGTTTACACGGTGGTGCTGACGTCCTACATGGTGAAGGGCGGGGACGGATTCGACATGATCCAAAACGAGATTGTCAAGTACAACAGCGGTGAGACGTGTGGAAACTGAGGCGTTGTTTGATTTCCACATTTATTTTCAACTTCATTTCACCGTCTCTCTGTTTTGTCTCCCTCCAGGAGATCTGGACATTTCAGTCGTTTCCAGGTTCATCGGGAAGAGAAAGAAAGTTTATCCTCCTGTCGAAGGACGAATCAGGATCAAGAACTCTGCGTCGAGGCTGCAGGGACGAGCTGCTCTGCTGGTTTCACTGTCGCTGCTCTGGAGTGTGTGCGGGACCATGTGAGACTGGACAGGAAGAAGAACCCAACGATGTCTCACTTCTCGTCTTCACGCCGCAGTACCGCTGATGACCACTGAGATCTGAGCCCAACCAGAAGTTTGGTACATTTTCCTGAATGTGTTTCCATGACGACAGATCAATGTGCTCGAGTTTGTTGTTGAGCTCAGAAACTCGTTCACAGACAGATGATGTGTGAAATCTTGGTTCTGCGTCTGTAAAAATTCTTCAAGTACGTTTTTTACATTGGATTCTAGAAAACTTGAGACTTGAAGAATGTTTCTGTGAAAAAGTGACGATTGGAAGTTTTATCATGTACTGCGTGTACTTGTACCATGGCAGGATTCTATTGACAAATCTATTATGTGAAACAATAAACTTTAACATCTGATTTTTACTTCCTGGTACAACAGTCACACTCTTCTAATCGTCGTATTCCGAGTTGGGGTCGTTTCCCCTCCTTCTTCCTGGTTGATCCTGAGTCGTTCACAGGCCTGATGGGAAATGTAGTCCCTCCAGAGTGAGCGCGACAGTAAACTCCACCTCCAGAGGGCGGTTCTTGTTTTTATTATTTTATTTGAACTTTATTAAAATCACTGTTTCCGCAGATTTTAGTGAAAAACTGAAACTTTGTTTTTACATTCAAACATTATGTCAAAGATGTGCATTATGGGAAATGTTCTGTTTTCTTATGAAGATCGTTAAAGTTGATTTTAGAAGGTAAATATCACGTCTGCTCCGAATCCTTTCGGCTAAGTCCAAAACTAATTTCACCCTTTAACACGGAACAAATGACGGAGTGTCTTCGCTTCGACCTCAGTTTCCTCTGTGATGGATGAAGAACGAGCAGCGACGTCAGTTTGAGATCCTCGTGCAGAGACTCGACGTGTGACTGGTCGTTCAGTGGATTTCACACTCTGAGAGGAACTCGACTCGTTCTGGATTCTTCGTCTTCACTCAGCTCAGCAGCCTCGGGGGAAGTTTCCCGGCGGCTGAACAAGGCCTCCTCTGTGTGCGGGTTTCAAACAACGCTCGCTGCCTGTTAATGTTTTATCTCTGGGCCTCGAACGCAGCGTCGCCAGCTGCCAAACGTCCGAGGTCGAAAAAAAAAGCTGCTGGAAACTTCCCAGAGGGAAACAACATTCACAACATTTGAACTCAGTTCACACGAATTACTGAAGGACACCCCAGAAACAGTTGCCATGACGATGCCGCACTGCTCGGACAGGAAATGCACTGACTGCTTCCTGTTGTGTCCCCTGAATATTTGTTCATTAAAACAAGATCATCACATCCTCAGGAAAGTTGGAAACGATGTTTCAGCTGATTTTAACATTTTGACCAGTTGTTGTCACTGATTGTATTTTTTCCCTTTTTTTTTCCCAGGTTGATGAACGCATCACCATTCAAAGGACCTTCAGTGTGGAAGTGGGTCAGTGAACGCACCACCGCTCAGTTTGAAGGTTCAAGATAAAAGTTTGAGAAAAATAAAAGTTAGATTTCAGTGCGACAGAAACCGCTCGGTGAATAAATATGTTTTTATTTCAAGAGGAATGTGGAAGTATTGCACGTTGGTCGTTCGGGACGTGGACGCAGCGTTCGCTTCACTCGCTGCTCGATTCCTTGGCTCCCTGCAGAGGGGGAAACAACATGAGACCGATGCATTGTGGGACATCAACACCTGCAGAGTCTAATATAGAAAGTGTCTCAGCGCTTCTCTTTTCTCGTGGTTCGTAACTGCAGAAAGTTCACACTGTTGGTTGCTCCTGAAAGCAACACGTCTGTTTCTGAGACGAAGTGACCTGAACGCATCGCGAGTTAACGAGTCTTTGTTGATCTCGACTGATTTTAACGACACGAAGATTAAATCAGAATTTAATACGAATTTAATATTAACGAACAATAAAAGTCTTTCACAGAAAATCATGAGGATGAGATTACGTCTCTGTCTCTTATCTAAGTCTGTCTCTTGTTTATGTCTCTGTCTCTTGTTTATGTCTCTGTCTCTTTATGTCTCTTTATGTCTCTGTCTCTTGTCTAAGTCTGTCTCTTTATGTCTCTGTCTCTTCATGTCTCTGTCTCTTTATGTCTCTGTCTCTTGTTTATGTCTCTGTCTCTTGTTTACGCCTCTGTCTCTTGTTTACGTCTCTGTCTCTTGTTTACGCCTCTGTCTCTTGTTTATGTCTCTGTCTCTTTATGTCTCTGTCTCTTGTTTATGTCTCTGTCTCTTTATGTCTCTGTCTCTTGTCTAAGTCTGTCTCTTTATGTCTCTGTCTCTTGTTTACGCCTCTGTCTCTTGTCTAAGTCTGTCTCTTTATGTCTCTGTCTCTTGTTTACGCCTCTGTCTCTTGTCTAAGTCTGTCTCTTTATGTCTCTGTCTCTTGTTTACCTTGCTGAGTTCAGGGAACAGCTCCTGCACGGCGATGTCCAGCAGGACGTAGGTCATCTGAGGAGACAGCAGAGAAATAACAAGACGTGAACTGAAGTCTGCACAGTTTCCTGAGACGATGTCAGAGTGAGTCCACTCGTCAAAGTCCGTCACACGGAACCTGTCACTCATCGTAATGATGACATTAGGACTTGTTGTGGCGCCACCTCTCTGTCGGTTCTCGTATGACCTGTTGTTTACCTGTTTGTTGAGAAGCGGCTGCTGGAAACTGTCAAACAAGAGACGGATCCCTTCGTATTTCGCCTCCTCTCCGATGCACTTTCCCACGAAGTCTGTGAACAAACAGGAAGTTCATTCATCAGGTTTGAGGATCTCAACGTGTTTGTAAAGAACACGAACGAGGAACGAACGGATCGTTTCAAATAAATCACTGTTCACGTCAATCATTTGCTCCGACGTGTATTTCTGACAGAACACGAACTGAAACTCAGTCGGAGGTCGGTGGTTAGAATCCGATCAGCTGAGGCGTTAAAGTCCGTGTAAAGACAGGAAGTCAAAGTTTGTGTGAACGTGTTTTTTCACAGGAACAAGTTTAAAGTTAGAACTTCTGTTGAACGGCCGAGAGTTTGAAGTGGAGACAAACCGACCTGGTAGATATTTCATCATCTCGTCAAACGTCTGCTTGGCTCGCAGCTGTTTGTCCTCGGGGGTTCGTTCACCGCTGCTCTCACAGAAAACAGCGTCTGCAGCAGGAAGCAGGACGAGAGCGTTAACATTTCTGATGTCAGCGACCCTGAAGGCATCGCTCCTCCTGAGCCGTCCTTCAGAGTCATTGACGTGTTGACGACCTGCGGCTGTGAATGTCCCGCCGTGGGATAAATAAAGTTTTTAAAATCACTTTGAATGGACAGAACGATGCTGTGAATCTAAAAGATGATTTAAATGTTCCCCCCTCCCCCGACAGGTTCCTGACCTCTGAGCTGTGTGATGAGCGACACCGTGCGATGCTCCTGCAGAATCTGCTCCAGCTTGAGCTGCATGTACTGATCCATGTAGGCCTCAAACGTGTTCTTCATCAGGATTCTCCCGGCGGACAGGAAGTGATGCAGCCAGTCCGGCATGTGGAAAACCACTCGACCTGACGATCAGATCATCGGCAGCAGGTTGGATTCACGCTCGGCCACGTTCGGCCCTCAGATACAGAAACTGATACTCACCCACGTGCATCATGTAGTCGTACATGCCGTGAACACTGACCAGTTCCAGGAAGCAGTTCTTCACGGAGTTCTTCTCGGGACGCTCCGACAGGTTTGCGTTGTTCTTGAACAAGTTGTTGAAAAGCTGCAGGTGAAAAAACACGTGTGAGGTAAAGAGAAGGAGACTGAAGCAGGAACACAGCCGGATGTTTCCTCAGCCGGATGTTTCCTCACTCAGATGTTTCCTCACTCAGATGTTTCCTCACTCAGTGTGTGTTTGACGGCGTTGGCGTGCTTTTACCTTCTTGTTGTTCTCTGTGGTCGGACTGAGGATGGTCAGCTCTGGTCTGCTGGGTTTGGGTTTGGGCGACTCGCAGGAGTTGAAGAAACTCTGGATGAACGGTTCCAGGTTCTGTCCTCGCTGGAAAAACACGTTTCACACGGTTCAATATGTTTAATGTCGTCGTCTGAGGTTTGATTCTGAGGTGTAGACCTCGCAGGAAGTCGTGGTCGTGTTGGACATTAAACGTATTAGTCTTGGAATGAGCAGATTGATGCAGTTCTCGTGTAAATGCACGATTTGTTGTTGACGTGAAGGAAGAGACTCACCTCTTTGATCAGCTTCCCTGGTACGGACTTGAAAATCTTCCCTGTGAAACAAAGACGAACAAACAGCCGAGAGATGAGAACAATCTTTGGTTTGTTTCATTTTAAATTCGGGAAGTGATGAGAAAAAAACTGTAGCTTTTATAACCTTGTTTCATTTCCTGTTTCTGAAAACTTAATAAACAACATGAAGAGAAATCGGATCAGAATAAAACCAGGGAGCGAGTTTTTACCCAGGTTGACGTCAGGCAGCATCCTGTCGAGGAACTGAGACTCCATACTGTGAGGAGACAGGAAGTCCGCCAGCAGCTGACTGTTACTGAGCTCTGGATGCTGCAGGAGTCTCTGAGACACACACACACACATCAGATCTACAGTCCATCCACTTCACCAGTTTTAATATCACATTTAATAAACATCTACATATTAAACAAGGCTCATTACGCCACCTAGTGTTTCAAACCTGTAATTCTCCAGATTTAATACCTGCAAATATTCCTCAAACTCTTCCCTCTTCGTCGTCAGGAATTCACAGTTCTTAGGTCCGATGATCCGTTTGGACGGAAGCTGTGCGTTTGCAAATGTTCCTGAAATAAAAAAAGACATTAGCTCTGAGAGGATTCAAACACAAACCTGAACGAGTGACGAACAACTGAACGTGTAACAGAAGAGTTCACCGTGGAATTCAGTCAGTTTGGATTCCAGGACGTAAAACTCCAGATATCTCCTGAAGACCGACCACTTCTCCGTTTCATGACCGACTGGAAAAGAAGAGAAGAAGACAATCACACCAGGGATCTGACGGGAGATTTAAAACGACGCTGCTGAGACTCGCTCGCTCGCTCGCTCGCCTGTCTTTCTGTCGTTGCGCTCCACGTCGATGCAGAACACGGGGATCCGCTCCCTCTTCACCTCGTCGTCGTAGCTGTCGATGTAGGGGATGGTGATGCTCCACGCCATCAGGTTCCTCAGGGCGCCCGCCGCGCTGGCCGGCTGGGCGGGGGAGTCGTCCTCCATCACGATAGTCGCCTCCTCCACCTGCACAAAATAAAATTAAAAAAAGATTCATCAACAACCTGAGGTGACACTCGGACTGAGAACACGCCCACATCAGACGGTACAGGTAGACGACGCCCACAGAGGTGATGACGACAGGACGTACGTATGTCAACAGAACCGTGTTAAAACTGTGACGCTCACCAAGTCGTCGTCCATGTCGCTCATGGCGCCGGGCGGCAGCATGGCGCCCTCCATGGTCGTGCTCCTGAACACACCTTTGATCTTGCTGCCGATTCTGCTGATGCCGAACGTCTCCCCTCGTTTTGACGGGTTCCTGCAGAGGAACAGAGAACGTGGTAGAAGTTCTGTGAACCGAAGTTCAGTTTCACTCTGACGTGTTCGAACAGAGAAGAAGAATCCATCGAAGGAATCAGTGAAAATAACAAAGAGTGGATCTGATGGAAGCTCAGGATCAGATTTTCTGAGGATCCTCTGAACGAACATCAACAGCTTTGATTCAAGAAAGTTTCTCTAACTCACTTCAGAGTGAAACATCTTCACGTCTGTTTCAGTAAAACTCTTTCTTTCTATCAGACGAGGTGATATTAGGTCTTAGTCTTTTAAATATATATGTATGTGTGTATATATACACACATACATATATATATACACGTTCTGTGTATGTGTGTATATATACACACACACATACACAGAACGTCTGAATTATTCGATTAGATGGATAAAATGATTTCTCTCATTATAAATGATTCTTGAATCAATAATCCACAAACCTGTTGATTCTGGAGTTCCTGGTCAGAGACTCCGCCCCTCTCAGCAGGTGCCTGAAGTACTGAACCGAGACGACAAGTTACAAACCACCGACACAAACAAATCTGATTCTGAACTTGAATTCACAGTGTGAAACCGACTGTCTGGATAAAAGTGATAAAACCACAGAGTTCAAATATATTTGAATTGAATCTTACGAGTATTTTAAAACGGAGAACTGTGGGTGTGAGCTCTTACTTCGTCGCTGTGACAGAACATGGGCGTGAACACTCTCTCCAGCAGAGACAGGACGTGCTCGTACGCCTCGAACAGGCAGCGCATGGTCTGCAGCTTCACCACGCCGCTGTACGGACCTGTGGCAACTGAGAGAGAGAGCAGGGTTAAACCTCCTCACTGTGACTGAACACGGACGACTGAAGAGACTCTGTGTCTGCGAGAGGACGGCGGCTGAAGGACGAGGTGTCTCACTGTTCTTTATCTCCTCCACGATGAACGGGTCGAAACTGATCTTGTCGATGCTCTCGTCCAGGCAGTACGTCTCGTAGATGTGCAGCACCTCGCCGTGGAGACGCTGCAGCTCCGAGTCGCTCAGCTCCGGACTCAGGATCTTATCGTTGAACTCCTCTGGAGGAGACGTCAGGACATCGTGAGTTCTGAGACAGAGATGTTGACTGTGTGTGTGTGTGTGTGTGTGATGGGGTCTCTTACCCACAGCGAGGCAGAACTGCAGCACGTGCACGGCTCCTTCCTGCTTGAGGAAGTTCATGAAACGAAAGAGGAGATCCTGCTGATCCCTGATCTCCCTCAGCTCCAACTTCAGCACCTGAAGGACGAGGCTCGGTTAACGGTCACACACGCTACAGGAAACGCTTCAGACACTCGGAGACAAGACGTGAACGGCACAAGAGAATCTGTCGGGACGTTTGTGATGTGTGGTGAAGTCTCGCTCTGTCGCTGACACTCACAGACGCCTTCTTGTTGCTGACGTCGGCGTATTTCTGTAGAAATGGAACCAGGTCTGACGGCGGCTCGGTGGCGGCTTCAGGCTGGAGACAGAAGAGATTTGAAACTGTGAGTCTGAAGATTCATTTCTTCTGCTCTCACTTCTGAAGGTTGAACTTACTGGAGCGTCGTCAACAAAGATGAGCACCATGAGGTTCACAGTGTCCTGCAGCACAAACAGACAGCTGCGTTACAACAAAGCTGCGTCACCATCTTCTCTCCACACGGTGGCGCTACAGCCTCATTGAAGCTCAGATACACAAACAGACTGTTCATTTCTTCCTCTGAACGTTTTACGAAACAGACGAAGCGGCGCAGTACCACACACACACACACACACTGCTCTACTCACGGGGTCGGCCATGAAGTCCATGGTCGGCAGGAGGACGGATCCAGACATCACCTCCCGCAGCAGCAGAGCCAGAGACCTGAACCACGAGCAGAGACACCGGGTTCAGACAATCTACTTCCTGTTTACGTCACAGGACCAGTGTAGATGAACAGTCATGTGACGTGTGTGTTCCGGTCAGGTGTGTCTGTACCTGCAGTCTGTAGCTTTGGGCGGCATCACGTAAGGAAACAGCATCTCCGTCAGTTTCCTCAGGTAGAACAACTCGTCCTTCCGGCTGCGCAGAGCGACGTGAAGGTCGGCGCCGTATTCGTCCAGAGCGGCCGGCTGTAAGCTCGCCACGTTCTTCACTGCAGACAAACAACACAGTGCAGGGGGCGGGGCGTCAGCCACCACGTGATGTTCCTGTCATTTTAATACGAGCGAAACAAATGAAAGGTTTCGTGTGAAGACGACTTCTGTTGGAACCTTTTCCTCGAGCTTTGGCGATAACTTCAATGTGCTTCATTGCAGCTTTCATCACTTTGTCTGCAAACACAGCGGGGACGTCCACCTGCGGAAAGACAAAGACAAACGGCACCGAGGACACTTCAGTCGGGATGAGACACGTCAGAGCAGCAGAAAATAATGAACGCATTTATCTTTAACCATCGACTGTAAATAGAGATGGACGACACGTCTCCAGTGAAGCTCAACTATTCACACTGTTACGAGACAACTTCACGTTTAAAGTTCGTCTCCTCCTCAAACTGCTCGACTGCTGCTGAAGTGTCTGAACGTCACCTTCTGAGCTCGGCGGACGAGAACCGAGGCGAAGAAGCGAAACGTCATCCTCAGTTCGTCGACACACGCCTCGTCGTCTGTGATGTCCCTGAAATCCACAGGATCGAGTTTAAAACCGAGAAAATCCACTTTTGTTCAAACAATAACCGAGGGGTTTCCTCATACCTGTACCAGGGGAACACGAAGTTCTCCAGAACCAACTCGAACACCTGCAGATGAGAGAGAGTCAGAAATCAACTCGTCTGGAAACAGAGCAGCGATTAAAACCATCGTCGTACCTCTGCTACGGAGGAGTCCACCTTGGAATGAACCTTCAGGTCCAACCACGGCTGATGGTTCTCCAGCAGCAGCGTCGGCCTGTGAACAGACATCGGTTCCTGTGAGAGCTGGAGTGATTGGAGACGTTCTGCTCGTGTGACAGAAACTAGAGACTCGTCTTTGTCTTTATCACGAAGAGAACAAACTGAAATCTGTGTCGAAGAACGTCGACACAAACACGACTTTCTGCGTCGCTCGGCTCGAGTGCACATGTTCATTAAATACATGTTGAGGTAGAATCCAAACACTGGTGACATGTTACACACACATGTAAACATGTGCATGTACATGTGTGTGTATAGTGAACATACCGGTGACGCTTGCACTTGACCTTCCCACACACGGCACAGCTGTGACCCAGAGGAAACAGCTCCTGATGCTGCTGCTGGAGACACATCCGAGAAACTTCAGCAGATCAAACAGGAGAACAAGAAGAGAACAAGAGAACAAGAGAACAAGAGGAGAACAAGAAGAGAACAAGAGAACAAGAGGAGAACAAGAGGAGAACAAGAAGAGAACAAGAGAACAAGAAGAGAACAAGAGAACAAGAAGAGAACAAGAGAGCAAGAAGAGAACAAGAGAACAAGAGGAGAACAAGAGGAGAACAAGAGGAGAACAAGAAGAGAACAAGAAGAG
The DNA here is from genome assembly GCF_024713975.1 of Paralichthys olivaceus. NCBI lineage: Eukaryota > Metazoa > Chordata > Actinopteri > Pleuronectiformes > Paralichthyidae > Paralichthys > Paralichthys olivaceus. The sequence goes on from NC_091111.1 coordinate 19,952,845, forward strand.
AACAAGAAGAGAACAAGAGAACAAGAAGAGAACAAGAGAACAAGAAGAGAACAAGAGAGCAAGAAGAGAACAAGAGAACAAGAGGAGAACAAGAGGAGAACAAGAGGAGAACAAGAAGAGAACAAGAAGAGAACAAGAAGAGAACAAGAGAACAAGAAGAGAACAAGAGAGCAAGAAGAGAACAAGAGAACAAGAGGAGAACAAGAGGAGAACAAGAGGAGAACAAGAAGAGAACAAGAAGAGAACAAGAAGAGAACAAGAAGAGAACAAGAAGAGAACAAGAGAACAAGAAGAGAACAAGAGAACAAGAAGAGAACAAGAGAGCAAGAAGAGAACAAGAGAACAAGAGGAGAACAAGAGGAGAACAAGAGGAGAACAAGAAGAGAACAAGAGAACAAGAGAACAAGAAGAGAACAAGAGAACAAGAGGAGAACAAGAAGAGAACAAGAGAACAAGAGGAGAACAAGCAGAGAACAAGAAGAGAACAAGAGAACAAGAGAACAAGAGGAGAACAAGAGAACAAGAGGAGAACAAGAAGAGAACAAGAAGAGAACAAGAGAACAAGAAGAGAACAAGAAGAGAACAAGAGAACAAGAAGAGAACAAGAGGAGAACAAGAAGAGAACAAGAGAACAAGAGAGCAAGAAGAGAACAAGAGAACAAGAGGAGAACAAGAGAACAAGAGGAGAACAAGAAGAGAACAAGAAGAGAACAAGAAGAGAACAAGAGAACAAGAAGAGAACAAGAAGAGAACAAGAAGAGAACAAGAGAACAAGAAGAGAACAAGAAGAGAACAAGAGAACAAGAGGAGAACAAGAAGAGAACAAGAGAACAAGAGGAGAACAAGAGAACAAGAAGAGAACAAGAGAACAAGCAGACACACGCTCTGACTCACTTTGTCTCTTGGCTTGATGGACAGGAGGACGTTTGGCAGAAGAGACTCGGGGCCGAGGGAACAATAGAAAGTGACGACACCGGCCAGGAACGACCAGAACACCATGAGGATGTGGATGTAGCTGCACAGACACACTAACACTTTAACACTGACGGCAGCAACACACACAGACCAACACACTCAGACCAACACACTCAGAACAACACACAGACCAACAGACACAGACCAACACACAGACCAACACACACAGACCAACACACTCAGACCAACACACACACACACAGACCAACACACACAGACCAACACACACAGACCAACACACACAGACCAACACACACAGACCAACACACACAGACCAACACGCAGACCAACACACACAGACCAACACACTCAGACCAACACACGCAGACCAACACACACACACACAGACCAACACACACAGACCAACACACTCAGACCAACACACACAGACCAACACACACAGACCAACACACACAGACCAACACACACAGACCAACACACACAGACCAACACACACACACACAGACCAACACACTCAGACCAACACACACAGACCAACACACACAGACCAACACACACAGACCAACACACACACACACAGACCAACACACTCAGACCAACACACACAGACCAACACACACACACACACACACACACAGACACCATGACAGAATCTTGATCTCCCCCTGGTGGCTCTCTGCGGTACAGCTCATGGATCCACTGGATGAAACTTTATTGAGTCTGCAGGATGTTGACATGGTGAACATTGTTTACGCTAACAACATGTAAACATGGTCACGTGTCCTGCCCACTGACAAGGGAGAGGCGGGGCTTATGGCCTGTACTGCAGGTAGCCGCCAGAGGGCGATCGAGACGCTTTTGGCTTCACTTTGGTAGTGACGTCACTGGCACGTCACGGCTCACCTGTTGAGCAGCACGGTGACGCAGAGCAGCGTCATCAGCAGGCAGCAGAAGAGCGGGTAGTGACGTCCCGCCTCCGTCAGCCTCCGCCTCACGTCCTCCAGGAACCACGGAGCCGCCATCGGTCGCTCCGGTTAGCTAATGTTAGCTCCGGTGAGCTAACCCTTACCTTCCGCTCGGTTGACGGTGTTTATCCGGTTAAACTCGCGGGTGCCCGGTGGACCAGTCACGTCATGTTCCGGTGCTGGACCTCAGCTCCTCATTTAAAAACAACTCGACTCAGATTCTACTTCCTGTTTGTTTCTGAGCCCTGACACTTCCGCTGCGTCACCTCCGGTTCCTGGGATGCCAGGTCTGAGAGAGACTCACGTAACGACGCTTACGAAACCAGATCACGTGACAAACCGACTCCAGGTTAATGAGATCAGAGAAAATCCGCTTTTATTATGAAAGAGACAGGATGAATAATGTTTCACTGCTTCAGTTCATGAGTGAAACTTCATGTAAAGTTTAACAACAATGATATGTGGGATTATCATCTGTAATCCTGTAAAGTGTCTGTGAGCACAAATCAAATGAATTATTATAAATGAGTCAAATAAAAATAAACTCACCGTGTTCAGATTTGAACGTTTGTTAGTTCCTCTAAAGTTCACGTACGATACTGTCACCGTGGATCTTAGTTGAACCTTTAAGTTTTTTCTTTTCTTGTTCTATGAAATCATGACAGGTTTTGTTTCCTAATCTGATGTTTTACTTTTATTCACTTTAGTTGATTCCGTTTTATTTCAAATAACTGATCATCTGTCTTATCTCTGAAGCTTGGACAGAAAATAGTGAACATTGGCATCTTGATTTCTTAAAGTCCAATAACTTCACATCTATTAAACTGTAATCTGGAGTATTTCAGTTACTGCAGGATAAATATGAGTTATAATAGCTGTTGTGTTTAATTGCAATCAACTCTAACACACCAAGTCTTTTTCCTGAGTCAACCTCTAATCCCACTGATGTCACTGGTTTTCTGTTGGATTATATCTAGAGATCACAAATTGTGATTTAAATTCTATTTACAACTTAATCTGAGTTTTTATCAACTGACAATAAAAAGCAACATATAACTCCCACTATTCATTTATAATATAGTTTATATCTGATTTGATGAGTATTTACCAAATCATTATTTAGCTGCACAGATTAAGACCATTATTCAAACAGTTATTTTAAGAATTGCAGGGGCTGTAAAATAAAAGCACAACCAAGGTCAAAGTCATCAACTTTATTAGAAAAATAGGTTTAACTCACCTCACTGTACAAGTATAAAACAATTCATTTGCAAGAATGCAAACACTTGTTAGCAAAACAAACAAAACATTTCTTGACCCTTAAATTCCAAAAGAGTCAGCAAGATTTTCACAAACTGGGTTTGAAGAAAAATAAAACAAGCTGCACAATTCTGTCTGAACTGAGAAATAAAACACGAGTCACAAAAAGAAATAGAAAGAAAACAAACCGATGTCTAAAGACTTTAAGGTTCAGTGTGTAAGATTTAGGTGAAAGAATCTATCGGCAGAACTTGAATATAAAATAATCCTTGTGATGTTTTCACTGTTTTCATCTACATTGTGTGAATTGTGGTTTTCTTTACCATAGAAATGATCTTTATGTTTAAAAATTGTATATTCACATGGGGGGGGGGGCCGCCATGTTTTTTTTTATTGTCATCCAAACTGGACAAACTAAAACCTTTGAGTTTTCATGACAACTGAAGTTCACCACAGGTTCTCCGTCATGTTGGGAAGGGGGGGTGAGATGAGGAGTATTCAGCTGGAACATGACACTTCTCTAGATGTCGCTAAATTCTACACACTGAACCTTTAAAGGAGAAATCCAACCTCAAGAGACTGATTCAATCAGTTATTTTGTGATGTTAACTCCAAACGGTCTCATTCTGTGACTTCCATCAATCCGCAGAATGTGAACGAGGATGTTTGAGCACAACCTGATCGCTGCTCGTCAGTTTGAGAAACATCATAATATTGTATTTAATATCGAGGATGTTTCTTCCAGTTAAGTTTCTTCTCTCCAGTCATCAGAGCTGCTGAACTGTTGGTTTCTTTATAGAAAGTAAAGATTATTACTAATGAGCTAAACTGCTGTTTCTGACTGTCCGAAGAGTTCATCCACAAAGTTTCAGGTTGTCAGGATGGATCTGCTCCTTTAAAGTCGTAACATCTTCATGTCATAGAGAAGACATGATTCAACATGGTTTACAGGAAACATTTGTCACGACCACATACAGCTCGTAGCACCATCATCAGTCTACACCAGACCTGCTCAAAGACTTGATAAGTAAGTCAGCTTCACTGCTCCTTCCTGTTCGTGCACCAACACGACATGTTGGTGCAGTGAAGACGACCCGAGAATCACTTTGTGAACAAAAACAACATTAAGACAGTTTTCCCATCATGGGGACAAAGCTATGACTGTGGTTTCCAGGCATTAAAGATTTTACAAAGAAAAGTAGAAAGCTAGAAAACGTCTGTCCGTTAGCGACATCATTGCTCATCACGTTCAGGGACAGCGATGCTTGTTCAGGCTCATCTCAGGAGCAGCTGCAGCTGCGTCACGTCTCCACTGAGAACTGTGACTCTTTAAGTGCTGGTTGTTGTTGCCTGTGCATCTTTATCTCAGGAGGGGGAGGAGCATAGACTGTGAATAAAGATGGACGACATGACGGCTCTCAGCAGTGAAGCTAAACTGTGTCAATCACCTGCTGCTGGATGAATATAGCGAAGGTCGTAAAGCCCAACTCCTCCCACATTGGTAGATGGGACATGGAGTAAACTAATAACTCCAGATAATCTCACGTCATTCTCCGAGGGGCTGAAAGACGAGGAGATTCCAGAGCTTTAGGTGATAGGGGCCGACGCCGGAGTGGATGAGCTTTAAATTTGAATTGGTGAGATGTAGATACCACAGCTCCACGCCACGAACACCACTGCAGACTCCAAATGTGCAAGATGGCAGCCTTCGTATCCACGATATCGTGGCTTCTTTTCTAGACAGTGGGAGGAAGCGGAGGCGCGGCGTCCATTTTTATTTACAGTCTATGATTTAGAGGGAAAGGGGGGAGGGGGGGCTGCCTCCGTTTCCTCAAATACAAAAAGAAACGGTGCAGACGTGTCCTCGAAACTGAGGAAGTTAACGAACCCTCGCTGGCTTTAGTTCAGAAAAGAACCAGTGTTTCTGGAATGCCCGACCTTAAACGGCGGGTGATCGTCACACCTCAACTCTACCTGATAATCCCAGATTATCTGATAACCGTAGATCATCATGTCTAGTCCATCGTAAAGATGAAGTTTAAAAGCTAAAAGGAAAAAAAGTAGCATCAAGTTCCATTAAAAATCAAAAGAAAGTGCACAGACTTTTCCAGAAGGATGTCCATCGTGAACTCACTCAGTCGTAACTGTGGTTGGGTCTTTTAAAACTTAAGAGTCATTGCGTTTATACAATAATAATAAGAAAAAAAACATGTTTTGCTTCTGGTTTTAAAAAACTTGGCAGTTTCAGGAGAAAAAAGGCTGGAATACGACTGGACCACTGAGTCAGGTGACCTTACCATTCCATCCTCTGGCAGCCTGCAGCGTGCAACGCCATACGCTGGTCAGTCTTCATAGTGACGCGTCAGGTCCGGCCTCAACCCCTTTTACCTGCTAGTCAGGTAACAAAAGGAAGCAATTAGAGAATGGAAAACAGGATCGAATTACAATCTGCACAGGCATCTACTGTTCTGTGTCCCTCACACACACAAACACACACTCTGAGAACTGTGCCACAAGTAGAACGTGAATTTACAAACATTAGAAGACAAAGCACGCTCTCACAGACGCCCTCTGACGTTACATGCACATGTCAATGCCTTAAAGAGGACGACAAGCACGAGTCGGCCCGGTTGGGATAAAAAAAAAAAGTGTTTGAGGTGCAGCGGGTGAAAACGCAGGACACGGGCAAAGAGGAGGGAGAGGGGTGGGGGTGGGGTAAAGAGCAGCCACGTCTATGAAAGCAACAGGAACATAAAAACACTACGAGCGAGTCATGCACGGCAGCGCTCTACCACAGCAGCAAGATCAAACCTCCAGATATAACATGCAAGATTAGTATCCAGGCCTTCAACAGCTAGGTAGATCCTTCTGGGACAAGGAAAAGCTTCACTTTGAAGTCAATCAAATTGTGCCTTTACCCCCCCCCCCACACCACCAGTAACAAACGGCACTAGTATGACAGACTTGTAGGGGGCGGGGCTTACTCTCTACTCTGCTTTGACAGTGAATTTAGGACACCAATTTGTGAGACATATGTTTTTGGACATGAGAGGAACTCATAAGGATGAAGTATGTCAGTACACATACAGAAACACTCGGAGAGATGCTCACTATAGAAGTAGGTGATTTGGAATTTGATGGCATGCAAGGTGACACTGTAGCATGTGGCCAACACTGGCAAACCTTGAGTCCATTTCCTTCCACAAGGAGCCTTAAAATTTGAAGGCAATTTGAAGAGAGAATTTGCCGAAACATGAATTTGCAACACAATTTGAAGTTTTGTACACGTGTGCGTGTATGTTTATTAAAGCAGACAAACAGCAAAAGGATACAAGCCAAAATGTAAAGCCAAAAAATAGGACTACGATGGTCCTTTTTTTTTTTTTTCTTCTTTTCAATAACAAGACACGCATTACTTTGTGACAATACAAATTGTATTTTCATTTGTTTTAAATACATGTTTAGGAGACATATGCTTTGTTGCTGTTAGCTACTTAAAACATGATAACCAGAATGTCTAAAAACATACATAAAGCTAAAGCCAAATAGACAGCTCCACCACAGGATTGCAGCTAAAATTTTTCACCTTTTGTTATGGAAACTCTTTTTTAACGACCATCTTAAAAAAAATAAAAATTAAAAGAAAACCAGTTCGCCAGAAACAGGGAGTGTGACTACTATTTGAGTCCAAGCGGATTATTAAAATATGTACAAAAAGTTATCTTGCCAGATGTCACCAATTTTGAGGAAAAAATGCCGGCAACCGTATGGGATTGAGGGCCAATCAGATCAAGTCTCTAAATAAAAAAAGACACCAACAAAAACAAACACGTATTTAGTTATCAAAGCCCTACTGGTTTACTTCCACTGTTGCCCAAAAGAATCCTGATAAAATTCCTGGTTGTCAGATTTGTAACCAGAATAGTTACCAGAATGATCACCACCTTGGAGCGGTTGCTGAGCAATGGGTTGAGAGCCCCAGTTCTGATTATTGGTTTGGCGACGCTTGGAATCTGGCTGGTTGTACCCATCAGCTTTGCGCTTTCCTCCTACATTTCCACCGCGGCCACCCCGCGCACCACGTACCCCTCCTCGCCCTCTCGGCTGCACTCCTCCTCTTGCGCCGCGCCCGCCACGGCCTGGTCCTGGCCCGCCACGCTGGGAGAAGTTGGCCCTGCCCCTAGGTGCACCAGCGCCGCCACGTCCTCTGGATGGAGAGGCTCCCCCTCGTGAGCCCCTGTTTCCACCACGCCCTCGGCTCGGGCCCTGGAAGTCGTCGTAGCCGTAATAGGGGTCATCGTAGCCGCCACGATAGTTGTGATAGTCATAGCCATAATAGTCATAGTAGTCCTCGTAACCGTAGTAGTCAGGTGGGTAAGAGTAGCCACCCCGGTTGCCACCTCTGCCCCGGCCTCTCGCAGGCGGTGGCATGTGGGGAGGGGGAGGGTAGTAGTAATAGTCATCATACCTGATTAAAACAAAAACCAGCGTGAAATTAACGACATGATGCGAACAACATCAGAGAGCAATGACCTGAAACAAAAGACGGTTCTCACATTTGTGTTTTGGCAGCTTGTCTCTGGGCTTTACGCTCCTTCCTTTTCTGATCTGGTGGTTTAGCAAAAACAATCTGAATCGCATCCCCCTCCAGGTCGGTCCCGTTCAGTTCCTCCAGCGCCTGTGAAACACGAGTGACATTTGTACAAACGTCTTTAGACTCAGGCCGATGAACTGATGTATGAGACAACCGTCCCAAAAAATCTGAAGTGAATCTGTACCTTCACTGCTCCGTCCCGCTCTTCAAAGTGAATGAAAGCGTAATCTTTGAGCTTCTTCACTCGCTCCAGGTTTCCAAATGCACTGAAGGACTTTTCCAGGATCTCCTCCGTCACACCGTTGGAAAGATTTCTCACAAATAAAACCTTCACCTGTGAAATGGACAAGGAGACGATCACACCTCACGTCAGTCTCTACTGATCAGTATATATGTCGACCAGAAGACATTTATTGAATGAGGTCAAAGAAATGCTACAACTTGGACTTCTGAATCTCACCTTGGACATGACCTCTGGGTCGGGGTCTTCGATGGGATCAGCCCACTCCACTGTCACCACGTTGCCCCACACCTTCACCTTCCCGCTCATTAGCCGGCGACGGGCCTGAGCGGCCGTTTTGTGGTCCTCATACTCCAGGAAGCAAAAGCCGCGGTTCTTCTTTTTGTCGTCAGGCTGGTGATACAGTATGACATCACTGAGGCCCTCTGTTCAGTCCAGAAAACAAAAACAGAAATTAAGTCTTTAAAATCAGAACACGTCACAGAAGTTGTCCGATGTGACAAAAAACAGCAGCGGGGATGTGACAGGAATTCAAATGTATTAAAACTGGAATTATCTTTACCTGTGACTTTAGCAAATTCTTCGACAATCTGCTCCTTTGTTTTACTCTTGGGAATAGAGCCGACAAATAGCCTGTTGTTGGCGACAGATATACAAACCCCGATGTGCTTTCCAGGGCGAATCTCATGATTATTACACTGTAACAACACAAAGATTCACGTCACTGACAGTTGACAAATTCAACCGTCAGAGTTTCTCTGTAAACAATCGTTTGAGACTCTTTTCCAAACTCCTGCCATGCGACTCGGCTCTTGTTCCTGAGAGACTCACCAGCTTCACCGCCTCCTGAGCTGCCTCTTTAGTACAGAACGTGACGAAGGCATAGCCCCTGTTCATGCCGCTCAGCGGGTCCATCATTAGCCTGAGATCCCAGATAGAACCAGCCTTCTCAAACAGAGGAACCAGCTCGTCTTCAAACAAGTCACGGGGAATCTTTCCGACGAATATCTTGGAGAAACACAGAGAACAAAATCCCAGCCGTCAATCAGGACCTTTCATTTTTACAGACAGTTTTGGTTTGTTTTCAGATTCTCTGAAGTGTACCTCTGTTCCGACTGTGGGTTGGGCCCCTGAGTACACCGACTCAGGCGGGGGGCCTCCATACTTTCGCTGTCCTGTTGTGACGTCCAGCGTGTAGTTGGTTCTGTCCAGGAGTTCTTTGATTTTGGCCTCATCGGGTCCTTTAGTGGAATCTGAAACCTTTGTCCCTTGTTTCTCCCTCTGTCTGTATGTCTTCATTACACCACAGAGAAAGGCACTTTTGTTCTGGAAGAGAAAACAATTGTGTCACAAACACACACTATTAATATTCATGTTCTCTAAAAATCAGCATGTAGAGGAAAGGACACAACAAAACTGAAGACAAGTTCACTCAAGTCCTGTCAATTTAACTCTGTTTTATTCATTTAAAGCCGAAGCTAATGAAGGATGAAGACCAGGTTTGGAAAGTTGTGTGGATTTATACAAACACCACTCAGACCAAAACTGAGAAATCTGTGGCGTTCACTAGTTCTATTACAACCAACTATAAATTCCAGGATTGTACTTTAGACGTGGTTCATCTAAACTTCCTGTTTGTCATTACACAGATCAAATACAACAAACTCAAAATAACGTACATTTAATATTTGAGTGACATTTGACAGGTGTGCTCAGTTTAGTTGGCAGAAACACCCTCTCCACTACGGTCTGTAACAAAGACCCCTTTGTGTGTCAGAGTCACACCTAAAAGAGGGCGTGTTCACAGCTTACCTGCACGTGTGACAGGTCGCTCTCTTTGAACTGAACCAGCACTTGCAGGGCTCCCTCCTCGTTGAATTCTTTCAAAGCTTCAATAGCCCGTTCGTCGAGGTCACTATGTGCTACCAGGCCTGAAATTCACAACCAAACACACAAACTGTAAATATGGTGTTATAAACATGATGATCTGTGCCAGAAGAAAACTATTTCATTAAAGCTTTCTTACTTTTAACAATCATTTCCCCCGTGTCAAATAAAAACATCCCTGTGGCTGCTGCTCAAAGAGAACAATTCACAGACTGCAGCCCAACAGCTGCTTTATTGTGTCTGCACAGAACCAGCTGGCTTCCATCTACCATCCTTAAACCCTTTAGAGCTACACCCATCCTTTCACCCTTTCAATCCAGTCTCACACTCAGCTGCACGTCAATACTCGGGCTGAGAAACGTATTGATGTGCAACAAAGAAGGTACTTAAGACAGATCACAGGAGAGTTTATTGATCCCGTGGCAGAAATTCACCTCCTGTTATTTAACCTGCACAAATGATTAGATTAACAACTTTAAACCAGGCCCACATTTAGTCATTAGCTGAGTTCAGTACAGAGGATTAGTTTGTTTTCCAGGTCTCCGTTTGTTTTTCTCTGGAGAAGGTGCAGACTAGAGACAACAGCGGTGCACAGCCTGAGATCGAGCCTCTGCTTACCTGCTACATAAAGTTCATCTAACTTCTCAGCGACCTGCTGAGGTAAACCAGCTTCCAGTAAAGCCTGGAAGTGTTCTGAGTGGGTCGCAGCTGCTGTAGTGTCCATTGGTTCCTCTGTGCCGTTTCCATTTACATGATCGGGGGCCAGGTCTCCAGTATCATCAGGGGCCATGTCTCCAGCGTGATCTGGGTCCATGTCTCCAGCGTGATCGGGATCCATGTCTCCAGCGTGATCGGGATCCATGTCTCCAGCATGATCGGTGGCCATGTCTCCAGACATCTGTGCAGATGAGATAAAGAGAAGAACACTGATTCAAGGATGATTCAACTGATGCTGCTGAAATCAAATCAAACACTGCAGCTTACTACTTGGAGACATCACATCCATCCTGAGTCATAACACTGAGAGCCCCTCCAATAACAGCGTCATGAACAAGTGTTGTGAACGTCCTAACAATACCTTAAGTTCAATGAGTGGAGAGTAAACACATCGTATTCACAGGAGAGAAGCTGCCACATGAGACCAACAGCTTCAGCTCTGGATCACTGATCAAACCACCGTGTGCAACAGAGATCAGAGCCCGAACAACAGCTCCTTTCCCCCGGTACGAGCTCCAGGCTGAGCCCGGTCAGGATCTGGTTACAAACCAAACTACATCAACACATTTCGTGCGGGTTTTGGCGCCATCGTTCGAGACTGGACTCAGTTTACAAACCGCATCTGCGCTGATGCTGCTCATGTTGTCGGACACAGCCTCCCCGGGGCCTGGTTCACGGGGCCCCACACAGATCACACTGCCCGCTCACGTTTATAGACGAGTAATAATCGGTTACTACAACAAACTGGTTCCACACACACCCACCACGCCTCTGTTAGCTCCCTGTCAGCGAGCTAACCCCGGCTGTGCAGCCCGCAGGCCCCGCGGCTCCAGCACACGCGTGGCGGAGCAAAGAGAGAGAAGCTGCCGGCCCCGCAGCGAGTGACAGGGCGGAGCCGCCTCTGGCTCCGGCTTCTTTAAACGGAGTCCTCGCCGCCGGATTCAACCTCACGCGTTCAACCGGCCGCTAATCCAAGCGGGCCCGTTTTTCAAAATGCCGGCTCGGCGCTGCGCTGCTAACAGTGACCGGTCCGCCGGTGAGCTCAGAGAACGAGCCCGGCTACAGAACCACACACGGCGGAGACCCCGCGGCGTCCCCGGGGAGAACGTACCGTGAAACCCTGGGTGCAGGACGCTGCTCTGCCGTGGGGACGGTGCTGCGGGTGATGGAGAAGATTGACGCCGGCGCTGCTCCGCTGGTTTCTTTACTCCCGGTGAAACAAAATGGCGACTGCGTAACGTCGCGAGCTCTGCTTCTTCGTCTGCACGCGAGGGGTTTCCCGCGCTGCTCACCACGGGCTGCTCACTTTCCATCTGTTACTTCCGGTTCGTGTCCGTTTCCACCGAACAGCTGATTTGTGTTTGTTTCTCTCGGCGGCGATCAAACCTGCACACATCTCACTCAGCCCCGATAAAACTCCCTGCTTCAGCGTTAGCCAGCGTTACCTTGGTTATTAGCTTAGCGTTAGCCTCGTGTTGCTGCACCTTACACGTGTTTTCACTCTGATCTTAACTGTCAACAAAACCGACCTTTTAAAATAATGTCTATAAATCTACATTTACTCCACGTTACTTTTTCAGTGGAGTTTTTAATTCAATTTTCGCAGCTAGTTGCATCCTTTATTTTGAAAACTACAACCGGAAAAACTAATTGCGATAGAAACCTTTCACAGTAAACTTCACCTGGAAAAGCTTTTAGTGATAAATAGATTGATAATATTTGATTTGTTAATATTTGATTAAACATCATGTAATGGACCCGAGAAGAAAACTTATAATTATAAATTATAAATAATATATATAATTATAAATTATAAAATTTATAATTTATATTCATTCAGCTCAAGTCATTTGAAATAGATCTGCAGGTTTGTGTAGTTTTGTACACAACATTTATTCTTGAAGTATGGAGCCTATTTAATGTATATGCTTTTACTTAATAACAATAATAATTGTATTCATAAATTATTATAATTGTATGTATACAGCACCTTTTAAAGCAGCCGTTCTTCAGAAAGATGACAAATAAATAATATAATAACATTTAACACAATAAAATATTAAAATTCAAACAGCCTTCGTGTTTTCAGTTCGAAGACAAACACGTGACTTGTACCGGAAGTGTTTGTTCGTTAGTATGAAGAGATTGTTTTTTTACTCCGGATGTTTCGTCACAGTGTGGGGGCGTGGCCGTCGCTCACAACGCGTTGCCATTGGCTGAGCGCGAATTTTCAAACGCAGGCTGAGCAGCATCAGATCCGAGGAGACAACAAACATGACGATGGAAGTTTCCTGTTGAAGTTTGTGACGTGAAACAATAAAACCCAGCAGCAGCAGGCTATCCGCTGTTTAAAGCACGTTTTTAAAAGATGGATTTCTCCGCATATTTACAGTAAGTCAGCACCGAACACCACTGTCACCCGGGGCTAGCTGGATGCTAGCAGCGCTGCTAACGCAACCGCTGTTTTATTTATTTGTTATAAAACCAGACGACGTGATTCTGAACTAATCTTCATCTTCTTCCTCCTCTTCTTCTTCCTCCTCTTCTTCTTCCTCCTCTTCCTCCTCTTCCTCTCAGGAGCTTTGAAAGCAGGCTGAGCTCTTACTCTGGAGACGACCCTTTGGATCCGTGGGACAAGTGAGTATACTGTTGGATCGTTAGCCTGGCTAAGCTAATGTTTTAAATCTTTAAATAATAGTTATGTAATAAGATAATGATGATAAAGTATCATGAACAGTTAAATGATAGTTCATCTTTGAAACTGAATGAGAAATAATACCAACACTATGTGTAATACTGCTCTGGTTACTCATGTTCAATATTAACATTCATCAGAAATATGACATCATGTTCATTATCATGTGCAGTATTTCATGGTACTCCTTTCATCAGTACTCCTTTCATCAGTACTCCTTCATACCATCCACATGTCTTAAGATATTAACTACTATGTTCTAAATACATTCAAGAAGGTCTTAATTATCTTAAGGTTACTTTAACGTGACCTCTGTTGTGTTTTAAATTATTTTTTGTGAATGTCTGTGAGGATTTTTTGTATTTTTCAATGACACACAGAATCATGGAATTTTGTTTTCCAGGTTTGTTGAGTATCTGGAGCAGAGATTACCTGCAGACGGGGACAGTGGCATCTCTGTCGTGTTCGACAGTCTAGTGCAGAGGTTTTTGAACGTCGAGCAATATGCTAATGACATCAGATATGTGAACTACTGCATTAAATGTGTAAGTCTGATTAAAATACTACACTCAGACAACAGTCACACTGTTAAAGTCTCTCATGAGCATTTTTTTCATTTTCACTCTGTCTCACAGGCGAGTTACTACTCCGACCCCATAGCGCTGTACAGTCACGTCTTCAGCAAGGGCATCGGCACCAGGTCTGCGGCGCTCTACATGGCCTGGGCACAGCAATTTGAGCAGAGGGGTTTGAATGAACAGGCGGACGCAGTGTACCAGAAAGCAGTGGAGAACCAGGCCCAGCCAGTCGACACTGTTCTCCATGAATACAGGTAACGAGGAACACATACTGTGGATATAGAGACAGCTGCCAGGGGCTGTATACTGTGTAAAGAACCCTGGAGGATCTCCACACATTCAGTTCTGGACTTTTTAAATGTCTTGTTATCTGACCTCAAACTAAATCTGATTTGCAGGCAGTTTCAAACCAGAAGTCAAACACTGGGATCAGGTAAGAGTTTATTTTACTTGTTTCCTTTGTTTAAATTGGAAATTTAAAATGTTCAACTGTGTCAACTACTCACTGTGTTTTGCTTCGCCCAGCAGGAGGTGTCAATCCTTTGCAGACCTCCCATTTAACCAACCAGATGACATCACACAGAGAACCTGTCATCCAGAGCAAGGTCTGTTAGTAATGTGCTTATTATTATTATCAACCCTTAAATAAGATCAGGGGATAAAGTACTAAAACATTCAAATACAGAATTAAAACATTCAAATAAAAACCAATGCATGTTAGTAATAAACAGAGGCGTGTGATTATCACAGTTTATCTCTCTGTTACAGGCCTCTGTGGATTGGTCGGCCAAACCACCTGCAGTCAAAACCATTGTGACGTAAGTGAAAACGATTTTTATAGTTTTAAGTTTGTTTCCTTCCATATCCATTCCAAAATCTAGTCTGCCGTCTCCCCGTAGAGTCTCCCGCTCCGAGAATTCAGGCGTGACTCGCTCGGGTCAGGGCTCCGGCGTTCAGACCGTGTCGGAGTACATGACGGATGAACTCACCTGCGAAGGCTCTGAATTATCATTTGAGGAAGTTCGAGCAGAGAAATACTTCCGCAAGATGCGGGAGAGGCAGGAAAAGGAGCGGAGAGAAAACAGTAAGTGTGTCGTCAGATAATGAAGAAGGCTTGAAAAGTAAAAATCAGAACTCGTCTCTGATTTTATTTATTTATTTTGCTTTTTGAAGTGGAGAAGATGCTGCGAGAGGAAGAGGAGGGAATCCGCAGCATCAAGTCCATGTTGGAGCAGGTGGTGCAGAATCTGGAAACGTGTGGTGGTTTAAGCAGCCAGCCTCCGTCACAGCTGTCTGTTGTTGAAGCTGCCGCCTGTCCGAGCCCTCATCCTACCCAGAATCCCTTTGGACATCCTCTGCCCTCAAACCATCTGAGCAGCAGACGCTCTCTTGGTTTGACATTACACGCTGAGCCACCATTCGTCCAAGAAGCCTCTGCAGCCGCCATGCCTGCCCCTCCTCCACAGTGGAACCACACCCAACCTGCTGACACAAACACTCTACGCTCCAACGTATCCCATCATCCCTCTGTCCTTGCTGACAGGAGCATCCACTTACCAAAATCAGCCACCACGTCAGCGCCCGCAGACCAAGCGTCTCTGGCTCTGCAGCCTGTCAGCTTTGAGCAGATAAACCTGTCGCTCCACAGACCCGCCCCTTTCTCTGCTGTGGACGCCAACGTCCTCAGCCATGGGGCTTCTGTTCAGCCGGACCGCTGGGAGAGCGGTCGACCACAGGGGCACAACGCCACACACCTGTGAGTCACTTAGGTTGAATTGAATTGTCAATAAAAAGCCTCGTCGGTTCAGTGTCATCACCTGAGCTGTGTCTCACTTCTTTTCTTCATCACGTCTCTTTATTCTCTCAGGGACGTCAGTCAGCTGCAGGAACCAGAGGAGAAACTGAACGGTGAGTGAACCCGTGGTTCACAGGTGAGCCCTCCACACTGACTGCAGCCTCGTGAAACTTTCTAAACCTCGTCCTCTTTGTGTCTCTCAGTGTCCCAGGGGGGCACAGCTAACCTGTCTCACGTCACTCCTAACACTTCACTGGGCTTTGTTCAGGCCACACCGTCCAGGGTGCTGCCGTCACCCACTGTCAACACACGGGAAGCGCTGGGTGAGCACGACGGAGGTTTAACGTCCTCCATCTCCTGAATACCACTTCTCTTTCTTAGGGTTTAGTTAAATATACACAGATTGTGGTACTTTCTGCAACCATCGAGTATTTTCTTATATATTTCTTCCTGCTCTCTGTTTCACAACTATGTCTGTAACTCAGCAGCTGTGTCTTCGTTACTTAGACCCCAAGCACAGGAGAGAAATTAGGCGGTGTGGTTTACAGATGTTAAAATGTTGAATCTGGTTTCGTGTCCAGATGTTATCATGGACATGTTCCAGGCTCCGACTCTCTTAGAAGATCAGTTCAACGGCACATCAGCGCTCCACCCTGCTGAGAGGGAGTTCGATGGTGGATACTCAAGAAATGGTAAATATGCTGTAAATTCACCTTCAGGACTTTCAGTACAACAGTTTAATCCAGATTACGAGATGGATTTCAGGCTGAAATGAAACAAACTGCACATGAGGATGAAATCTGAGTTCTTCTCTACACCAGAGGCTCATTTTTTCAAGGTTTGCTGCAGTTTTTTCACAGTTCTCATCATTTATTTTCTGTCTCTCTGTGATTTGAAGGAGGCGACTCCTCGGTGAGGAATCCTCCCTCCGCTGCTCTGTTCACCATCTTCCAGGACGACAAAGAAAACAGCAGGTAAACATGAACGTTATCATCTTTGATGTAGAATCCACTGGCATCGTCCTGTCTGACCAAATTAAATGCAGATATTTAATGTGACTTCTTATTGATAAAAATAAATATTAGACATTCACACATAATATTCCTGTGATTTTGTCCCGGTGGTTCTGGTCAGTGCTGCTGCTCCAGCTGAGGTCGAGAAGCCGAAACCAATCAGGGCTCTTGCTGAAATCGCAGTGTCTAAGACAGAAAAACCTAACGTGAGTATCGACTAAACATCACGTTGTGTTGAGATCCAAATTAACTGAACTTTTAAAAGTCTCCTTCACGTCTCCACCTGGCAGGAGTGAGTATTTCTGTGACGACTGTTATTCCTGTGTTTTCTGTTTAATCAGGAGACTCCTCAGGACCTGATGCCGGACGAGAGCACCATGTGGGGAGCTCGCTACAACTCCCTCAACTCTCTGGCTGCTTGTCCCAACAGCACCACGGACTTTGACATGCAGGCCCAGTGTGTCTCCACCCCCTTCACGCACAAGACGATGTTCAGCAGCAACTTTTTCCAGGACCAAGGTACCTGGACCTAAAATCACCTTGTGATCATCAGAGTCTAGAACATGATTTATTCAGAAAGAATTAATTTTTCCTTCCTCCAGGGAACAGCTGTGATGGCAGCGAAGTTAGCGATGATCCCTTTATCAGACGCCAGCCCAAAAAACTAAGGTGATCACTGACGATGATCTGATCGGAGTTCTCTCAGACTGCGCTCTGTGTATCTGATATTTATTCTGTCTTCCCTGCTCAGTCCCATCATAGAGCAGAGTCCGTCTGATGACAAGCTCTCTGGATCCAACATCAGTCGCCTCGTTCCTTCCTCAGTCAGACAAGGCACCATCGTCGGCGAAGGGCTCGCCATCAGCCATCACTGCCTGACCACCTCCTCCATCACCATGGTGCAGCCCCCTCCTCCCACTGCGCTCTCCTTCAGGGACCAGACGCTGTGTCCTGCAGACTCCTCCCTCCCCAGGACCTCAGGGCCTGGCTGGGAGGTGTACACCAGCCCAGAGCAGCCTCCCAAACCAGTCTCCCAGGAGCCCGAGAGCTCAGTCAGACCCAAAAGTGAAGCGTTCAAAATCTTTAAAGAAGATGTAGACAAACCCTCCAGTCCAGAGCGAGTACAGAACCCAGCCTACGATGTTCCCATGAGCCCAGAGTTGCCTCTCAACCTGGACTGGACGGCCATCAGAAGCCCCGAGGTCACAGTCGAGCCAGATCTGGACGCCTTCCTGAGTCCCGTTCGGCCCAAGGCAGCGGTCACTGTTCCCAACAAGACCCTGGACGTCCCCATGAGTCCAGAGCAGCCACAGCTCTTCGCCGACGTCCCCATGAGCCCAGAGCAGCAGCAGCAGCCACCGCCACGGTTCAACACTGTAGATGAACCCATGAGTCCCGACAGAGGGCTGACAGCCATCACCGACGTCTCCATGAACACAGCCGGCGCAGCGGTCATCCCGCTGGTGTCGGATCCGTGGGATAACGAACTGATCTCTGGTCTGCTGTCTGCACTAACCCCGCCCCTCACCTCTCACCCCCGCTGCATCACCTGGCAGTGCAACATCCCCAACATCTCCCCAAAGATGACCATCAGCATGGGTGAGACTATTCAACCTTTTCAGGAAATGTTTTTATCAGCTGTGAGTATCTGCTCCGAGCAGCAGCAGAGTCACATCAGAAAATACTTTCAAATAAACATTTTAAATCCCAGTGCGAGTCATTCTTGTTGGTCAGACACTAAAAATCTGTTTGCGTCTCCGACAGGAAAGGCCTCCCTGCGAGTCGACTGCGTCCTCGGTGAAGGAGCTTTTGCAACCGTCTACCAGGCGACTGACCCCGTGACCTCCGAGAGGATGATTCTAAAGGTGAGAGCGGCAGCGGCTGTAGGTTAAGACTCTGAACTCTGGTAGGATAATGAATGGAGCTCACCGGTACACTTACACAAAAGATTTGAGTCTCTATAGTGTCATGTATTGTTTTAACCACATGAAACATTCAAAGCTTAACTTTGATTGAAACGTTTTCTGAAGAGATGAGTCTGGTTCCAACACCTGAACTGAAAATCTTCCCCTCGCCGCTTCTTCTTTGTGACGCAGGTTCAGAAACCAGCCAATCCCTGGGAGTTTTACATCAACACTCAGCTGGACGCTCGGCTGCAGCCGGCCGCCCGACACCTCTACAGCAGCATCTGCTCGGCTCACCTCTTCCACAACGGGAGCGTGCTGCTCGGGGAGCTCCACAACTACGGCACCCTGCTGGTACGTTAGCATGTCTCTAACGTTACTTTAACTGTAACATGACGTGAGCGTGAATAAACGTGTGTCTCTGAACATGTGACTCTCAGAACACGGTGAACATGTACAAGGCCCTGAGCGATAAGGTGATGCCTCAGCCTCTGGTCATGTACTTCACCATCTGTATCCTGCACATGGTGGAGCAGCTGCACAGCGTCCACATCGTCCACGCCGACATCAAACCTGACAACTTTCTATTGGGGGAGAGGTAACGCTCCAAAACCACACGACTCATGAATGCTCCACCTCTGACAACAAGATGTCTGAAGTCGTCATGATTTAATTTACTGATCAAATAAATCACTTTTTTCATCGTCCATTAATCATTTTTCTCATTCATCAAACTTTGCTTCTTAAATGTGACGATCTGCTGCTTTTCTCTGGTGGTAAATTAAAATGGGTTTAAATCATTAAAGTCACTTTCGGCTCTGATCATCTCCTGTGGTCACGTGTTGTTGAATCTCACCGTCATCATGAACGTGGCTTTGTTTCAGGTTCTTGGAGAACAAGTGTTTTGATTCAGAGAGCGTGGACCACGGCCTCGTTCTCATTGACCTGGGACAAAGCATTGACATGGAGCTTTTCCCAGAAGACACCGCTTTCACCGCCAAGTGTTTGACGTCGGGTTTCCAGTGCACAGAGATGCTCAGCGGGAAACCGTGGAACTATCAGGTACAGACGCAACAGAGTTTTAACATCAGACAGAAAACATGTGAAACTAAATCCAGACAGTTTGATCTCAAAGCTCTAATTCTGTCTTTGATTGTGTTTTCAGACGGATTACTTCGGAATAGCAGGGACGGTTTACTGTTTGCTGTTCGGGACGTACATGCAGGTGACAAACGAAGACGGCGTCTGGAAGACGAACGCTGTGTTTAGAAGGTGAGTGTTTACTGCAGGTGTTTGTTGTTTACTGCAGGTGTTTGTTGTTTACTCCAGATGTTTGTTTACTGCAGGTGTTTGTTTACTGCAGGTGTTTGTTTACTGCAGGTGTTTGTTGTTTACTGCAGTTGTTTGTTTACTCCAGGTGTTTGTTGTTTACTGCAGGTGTTTGTTGTTTACTGCAGTTGTTTGTTTACTCCAGGTGTTTGTTGTTTACTGCATGTGTTTGTTGTTTACTCCAGGTGTTTGTTGTTTACTCCAGGTGTTTGTTGTTTACTGCAGTTGTTTGTTTACTCCAGGTGTTTGTTGTTTACTGCATGTGTTTGTTGTTTACTCCAGGTGTTTGTTGTTTACTGCAGGTGTTTGTTGTTTACTGCAGGTGTTTGTTGTTTACTCCAGGTGTTTGTTTACTCCAGATGTTTGTTGTTTACTCCAGATGTTTTTGTGTTTTCATGTATGTTTGCAGAAATGAATTTTACAGTGTCCACCTGGTGAGGTGAGGAACCTGCGGCCGTCTGTCTCTGTATTAAAACGTTTTCCTCGTCTGTTGCAGAAACCCGCACAGCGACCTGTGGCTGCGGTTCTTCCACACGCTCCTGAACGTGCCGAACTGTGGCTCCCTGCCGAGCCTGCGGCGCCTCCGCGGCGAGCTGGCGTCCGTCCTGCAGCTGAACTACAGCAGCAAACTGTCGACGCTGAAGAGCCGCCTGGTGGTTCTGCTGCTGGAGAGTCGCAAGGCAGCGCGGAGATGACGACATCATCACTTCCACCTTCAAAAGTTTTCAGTCTTTTTTTTTTTTTTTTTTTCAATCTATATTTTAAAAAACTGGTTAAAAATGACTGAAATGTTGTGAAAAGTCACGGGAGATTTTAAACATGTGATTTAGTTTGTACTGGATTTGTACATATGAAAATGTAATTATTATTATTCTAGTTCATTTTTATCGAGTTATTAATCGTAATGTTTTTCTTCACATGAATAAACTTTGTGTTTCAGTTAAAACTTTCACAAATAGAAAAAATACAAAATTCACCTTTTTTCCCACGATTGGGTTTTTAAAGTATTTAAAGAGGAAAGTTTTCTATTTCACGTTTATAAAAAGTCTAAAGATTTAAAACATCTGTAAATCCTCCAGAATAAAACACTGGGCGGTTTCAACGTGTTCTGGATATTTGACTGTGTCATTGGTGAGTTTTCAGTTTCAACAGTAAAACGTTTCTCTCGCTCAACGTTCTTCCCCTGTGTCGCTCAGTGACTCTAAATAAAGATGGACGCCACGTGTCCACCACTGTCCAGCTAACGTGGCGGAGGCGAGGTTTCATGACCAATACTGCAGCCAGCCACCAGGGGGTGATGGAAATGCTTTGGCTTCACTAGTAGGAGCCGGCATGTCGTCCATCTTGATTTAAAATGTTGTGTAACATGTTTTTACTTCAGATGAGATTAGTCGTCTGAACCAGGATCAGGGTGTGATGACTCACACACACACACACACACACACACAAACTCACACTCACAGACACACACATCTCACCTGTTTCCTGTTCAGACCTGCAGCTGCTGCTCCTGCATTTTTGTACCTGAAAGTGAGTGTGTCTGTGTGTGTCTGTGAGTGAATGTGTGTGTTGGGTGTTTCTGTGTGTGTGTGTTGGGTGTTTCCTCTGACAGGCCCCTGAAGGCAGTGAAAACATTCTGCTGCGTTCAGGGTCTGAGACAAAGTCGGACAGAAAAAAGTTCCTCTCACCAAATATTTCGCTCTTTAATTAGAAACATTTATAAAACGATCTTTTCCTCCCGAGGGACAGAAATCTGTTGTTGAGGCTCTTTCACAGTTTTCAAACTTTTTATAGAATCACCAGAACGATGGATGAGTCACCAGAGATCAAATGTTTTCAGATGAATTGATGAAAATAATAACCGCTGGTTTCACGCTCACGTCTGTGACGGGATGATTTTAAAGCAGAGGAAGTGAATCTAACCTGAAGGAGGGTGGGTCCTCGGAGCTGAAGGCAGCAGCTCAGGTGGAGGTGAATCCTTCAGTGACATGTTGGAGTCATGGAGGACAGAGGTCTGTCAGAGGAGGACGTGTCTGCTGCCTGCAAGGAGGGACACGCCATCACCAAGGTGACGCTTCACTGATCTCACAGGAAGGAGTTCATTTATCTTAGTGATGGAGGTCAGACTTTAGTTTGTGTGTCTGTGTGTGTGAGTCTGAGTGTGAGTGTGTGTGTGTGTGTGTGAGTCTGAGTGTGTGTGAGTGTGAGTGTGTGTGAGTCTGACTGTGTGTCAGTGTGACTGTGTGTGGGTGTTTGTTAGTGTGTGTGAGTGTCAGTCTGATTGTGTGTCAGTCTGACTGTGTGTGTGTGTGTGTGTGTGTGTGTGTGTGTGTGAGTCTGAGTGTGAGTGTGTGAGTGTGAGTGTGTGTGTGTGTGTGTGTGTGTGAGAGTCTGAGTGTGTGTGTGTGTGTGAGAGTCTGAGTGTGTGTGAGTGTGTGTGTGTGTGTGTGAGAGTCTGAGTGTGTGTGAGTCTGAGTGTGAGTGTGTGAGTGTGTGTGTGTGTGTGAGTGTGATTGTGTATCAGTCTGACTGTGTGTGTATCAGTCTGACTGTGTGTGTGTCAGTGTGAGTGTGAGTGTGTGTGTGTTTAACGCGGTCGGACCTGTTGGACTCCAGACGTGCACACACCCGTGGCCTCACACACTTCACATAGCTTCACTTTGTGTTTCAGGTTTGACAGACTCAGGATTTAAACTCAGTGAAGCAACGTTCACTTTTTATTCTCCGGCTTCTTTAAAACCAACTTTGTCACTTTTCCACTTTAAAGCAGCAGCTCAGATGAAGTTTCCCCACGTGTGGCTGCAGAGGGCGCTGCTGTTCCGTCAGAAGTGAATCGTGCTGCTTTAATATTTCTGTTGGTTTGTTTTCATTCCGTTGAAACGTGACTCTAATGAAGCTTTGTCTCGTTGCCATGGTGACCTGGGTCTCTGCAGGACTACATGATGCAGCAGACGATGCTGAGGGTCAAAGATCCCGTGAGATCTCTGGACTTCTACACTCGGATCCTGGGCCTGACGTGAGTCCGCCTCCAGACTCTCGATCACAGCATCGCTTCTCTCACAGCTTTGATCCGTCCACGTTTTTTAGATTTCTGTCCCTGACACAAACTCTGAGCTTGAACTAAATCACTCTCCTCTCTGAGAATCCAACGAACCTTTGACACGTGACTTTAATTCCTGTGCTTGTGAAGGTTTTTGCAGAAAATCGACTTCCCCTCGATGCGCTTCACTCTCTACTTCCTGGGTTACGAGGACAAGCAGGACATCCCTGCTGACATCAGAGAGAGGACAGCGTGGACCTTCTCTCGCCGAGGCACCATCGAGCTCACACAGTGCGTGTGGTGACTTCAACACACTGCAAACAGAAAACAGTTACTCATCATCATCAGTTGTAACGATCCCAACATCTCAGACTTTAACCTCGTGTGTTCAGAATCTGTTGAAATCAATCTTCGATCTCTGATCACTGGTGGACGGACTGTTGGAGTGTCCACAGAGTGTCCACAGAATTAAATCCATCGTGAACGTCTCAGAGTGTCTTTGTTTTTCAGTAACTGGGGATCAGAGACGGATAAAAAACTGTCGTATCACAACGGGAACAACCAACCACGAGGATTTGGTGAGTCCGTGTGTCTGTGTCTCGTCGCAGCTCTGTGGTTCTGTGTGTGTCTCACCCTCTGTCCTGCTGCAGGTCACATCGGTATCTGTGTCCCTGACGTCTCTGCCGCCTGTCAATTGTTTGAGGATCAGGGTGTAACGTTTGTCAAGAAACCACAGTCGGGTGAGTTCTTCTTCTTTGGTCATGAATCGGGTTCACACAGTCGCTGTTTGATATTCAACTCTAATAAACTTGAATTAAACTCAACTGAACTAATCAACACCTGAAGACGTTGTTGTGTTAGAGCAGGTTGACAATATGTTCGGTTTATTAAACCCTTTAACTCCTCCCACAGGTAAAGTCAAGGACTTGGCCTTTATTCAGGATCCTGACGGATACTGGATCGAGATCTTTAGTGCGAGGAACATGGTCGACTTGATGTCCCCGTCACCGTGAGGACGAGACACACGAGAACGACTCAGGACATTTATTCACTTTTCAAACTCATGAAATCCATAAAAACCTCATCATTACTAAAGTCCGGCTCCTGAGCTTCATTTTGTTTTGTTGTTGTGTTTCTCAGTGACGAAGCTTCTCTCTCTCGTTTAAAAACCTTATATATATAAAGAACCTCTGGGGGACGTCCTCGTGTGTCCACTGCAGAGACCAGAGTACTTTTAAAAAGCACCAGACAAAGTCGTGACGATTGAAAGAAGTTTATTCCGTGTGTTTCTGAAGAGAAACAATCTGATTAATAAATTCTTCTCAAACTGGTTTCACTCAGACGAACAGCTCGTCTCTCTCGATGTCGCGCCGCTCACTTCAAAGCGGCGCCTGGCGTGAGAACGTGGCGTCTGAGCCGAGTCGTTCCCAGACCTGTCGACCTTTTAATCCTCGGGTCAGCTGGAAGTGACGTTTACATAAACATGAAGGCAAAGAGTGTGTGTGTGTGTGTGTGTGTGTGTGTGTGTGTGTGTGTGTGTGTGTGTGTGTGTGTGATAATCACCAGACTTTACAATCATAAATATGAAGTTTTATTTTCACGGCAGTCAAACATTTAATGAACGTGGAATAAATCTTATGAGAAGAAAAACACAGTTACACGTAAAAGAAGATTTTCAAACGATCACAGTTTTAATAGAATCAGCAGGTGAACACGTGAAAAACATGTTAACAGGTTAAAGAGTCGAGAGTTAAAACTTGTCAGTGTTTTCTTCAGTGGTGATCAAAGTGTGACGAGGTCAGAGGTCAGAGGTCAGCTGCCGCCGCCTCCGTCAGAACGCTCCGACCTCGGTTCCCCACGGCCTGTAGGGTTTACTGCTGCTGAGGGGAGTCTGGGAGGAGGAGGAGGAGCTGGGAGGACTGGAGGTGAAAGAGGAGGGAGGAAGGACGGGGAAACCCGCATGGAGGGCGATGGGAAACGAGGCCGAGAGGGAGAGGAGGGAGGCGGAGAGGGGGGAGAGCACAAGAGACGAAGAGGAGGAGGAAGGAGAGGAGGAGGTGGTGGAGTCTGCGTGCGCGGAGTAAGAGGAGGCCGCACTGCGCCGCGATAACTCCGCCAGCCTCTGGGGGGCTCCACCTCCTCCAACGTCTGAGGAAACAGGAGGCCCGTACGGTGTGGCGCCGGGGGGAAGATGTCGGAATGCGGCCGCAGCGGTGACTGCAGCGGCCCAGTGGTGAGGGTGGAGGGGGTGAGGGAAGGGGTGGGGCTGCTGCTGATGGGGAGAGTGGGAGGCGGCTGTCAGGGCGGCGGCCTCACGATGGGAGGCACAGGAAGTGAGGTGGGAGAGGAGGCGGGAACGCAGGGGGTCGCCGGAGTCCAGGGTCTCCACGGTGCACAGGTAGCGGGAAACCTCCGTCACACACTCTCTGAAACCGAGGGACAGGAAGTCCAGGGCCAGAGCGTGGACGTCAAAGTAACCTGCAGACACGTAAAACTTTATTTATGAAAACTAAATAAGATTTTCTTTCTTACTACAAACAAATAAAATATATTCCATGAGATGAGCGAGCAGTTTGTTTTTCTTCTGAACACGTGAAGAAGAACCAACAGACGCAGGAGACACGAGGCAGCTTGGTCATGTGATCACCTTTCCCCCCGCTCGCCTGCATCATCTTCAGATGGTCGACGGTCATCTGGAGGATTTCTGCTTTCTCCAGTTTCGCCGAACCCTGAAAAAAAACCCAGCTGGAGTTAGAACGTGTTTCCTGCAGCTCGTCATCACCACAAGAGGGCAGCGTTCACGGGGAAGATGACGCGTCGTCGTCGTCCATCTTTATTTGCGGACTGTTGTGATCAGTAATCAATGAGATGGATGTTATTTGGTGACATGACGACGTGATGTAATCGTGGAACATCATTAACGTTTTTATATTATTCCAGTACTTAATACTACATCACATCATAGTATTCACATCCTGACTCATGAGGATAAACCAGGAAGAGAAAGAAAAGTAAATGATAAAGTTTGAATCAGGACATAAAACTAACTTCAAGCTTCACCTGCTTCTCAAACGCTGTGGGGACGAGTCTCCGTAACTCCGTCAAGCTGTTGTTGATTCTGTCTCTGCGTCTCTTCTCAATAATCTGATGAGAAAAAATCAAACCATTAAAAACTCAAACCCTCAAAGAACCGAAGCTCCGTCATCGCTAACGTTACCCCTCTGCGTTTCTTCCTCGCCATCACTTGTGTGGAGGCCGTCGGTGATCCACATCTCATCATCCTCATCTTCATGTGTCTGTGGAACACATCAAGACGTTTAACGCTCGAACCTGTTTCATTCTTTTTCTTTTGTCTTGTTCATCCAGATGTTGCTGCAACATCTTTTTATTTCTCTCCCTCTGAATGAACCAGGTCACATGATGAAAACAGAAACCACTTCTCTTTAAACTCTTTCATTTACAGCTGCAGTTTGTCCTGAATTATTTTTTTTTTTACAGAGAGAATATACAGTTTCTAAAATATGATTATTATTGTCCATTATGACCTAAAGTGAGTCATTATAAAATAACAATGTTAAAGTATTTAACTGGAGTAAACACCAGACAGAGAAATCACCATGAGAAGTGTTGAACCATCACACGTTGTTCAGTATTTCATTTCTTCTTCAGTTGTTCTGGTTGATCGAGGATTATTTCTTTATTTCTTATTATTAATAAACTTAGGTCTTATTCCAGCTCCAGGTGAGTGTGACCTCGTCTCACCGGGACATTCAGACATGTGACGTCTTCTCTGAGCTCATGACAACATCTGCAACATCTGGATTCTTTTGCTTTGTGCAGAACAGTGAATCTGTAAAGCTGAATTTTATCACCTCACCTTTTTAAATGGAAACTTTTACAACCTGAGGATTCTCAAATCTCTTTCATCCTCTTCTGTATCCGACATTATTAAGATGTCGTTAAAGTTTACGACCATCGATCTCAACAAGAGAGGAAGTGAAGAGTCATTTTAGTTTCTCGAAGTTATTTTTCTTGTTTGCGTGAAAACAAACTGAACGTTTCAGAGTTTTCATCAGTTTCTGAAGTTGTGACTGAGGGTTCGGGTGATTTCACACATTTCATGGATCAAATAAAGAAACTGTGTTTGGAAGGTGAATATCTTTCAGAATAAAAGAATAAATGAATCAACTGGTTCAGATTTT
>NC_091111.1:19985000-19990000 GCF_024713975.1 Paralichthys olivaceus
ACAGTGTCCAGCAAAGACCGAGACATGGGTCCAGACTCACGTTTGTTTGGTCATGTCTCTGAACGAGGGAAGTAATCATGCAAAAAAAAAAAATCTAATCTGACCAGAAGACGTCTTCTCTTTTTAAAGACTGAGCTCGTTGCCTGTAGTATTTATCGTTGTAATCACATACAATCTGTGTACATAGTTATTAGCATGTTTGTTATATGTTCAAGTCTCCATCATCAGTTTCGGCTCCTCCTCTTTGTGAAGCTTCGTCTCCCACCTGTCGATAGTGACGTCACTTCTCCCTCGTGTCGTTCGTTCTGCTCTGTTAGCACGTTTACGTTTTCTCGCTTGCTCTAAATGATCGTGTTGTGTGTTGACATGTAGATCACTGACTGTGGACCTCGTTCATTTCAACTTCACGATGTGACAGTTTTGATTTTTCAGGTTTCATCATTGACGGTGCCTCCACTCCGTCATTACCCCCTCACCCCCCACCCTCACCCCCCACCCCCCTCAGTTCCCAGGCTTTTCCCAGGCCGGCTCTCCCAGGGTGTTTGACCCGACTTCATGCCCCTCGCTGCCCTCGTTCTGCCCCTCATGGTGCTTCCTGCCCCCTGCTGCCGCGACACAGGCTCTTATTGTAGCAGAGCCTACGCTCGTCACTACCCATCACACACACACACACACACACACACACACACACACAAACACACAAATATGCACATTCATACATTTGGAGATTTGCATGAACGCTGGTGGACAAACCCACTACAGAAATGAGCATTAAGGAAATGAAAGAACACAAAGTTAAACAACCAATAAACTAACTTTGATGTTCTTTAACTTTTTCACTGACAACACCTTTGTTGGTTTTGATCTGTCAATACATTTGGATATAATTGTTAAAGAGATTTTATTCCACTCTTGGACGAGACATTTCTCAGGGACAGAGACGTGTTCAGTCACCGCTGCTCGGCTCCTGAATCATTCTTGTAGATGTGAACCTGCAGATACAAGATGTTTCTCTCCAACGAATCAGGAAGAGAAGGAGGACGTCTGTGTCATCGTTTACAAAAGTCTCAGCTTCTGTTCGTACAGACTGAAACACAACCTCCGAGTTTTCAAACTAAAACGAGACACCTCCTCAAACACGTCAGCACAAGTGGTCCTCGTTGTGTTTGTGTCGTCGTTGTGGGTCATAAAACTGGACGATGTCCCAGGTGTGAACGAGTGAAACAGTGTGAATGTGTCGGGGGGGTTCGTGTCCTGGAACATAAAGTCTGAAGGAAAACAAGTCGAGCGCCAGAGAATGAGCAAATCTTGAAGTTTACTCCTGAACAATGAGCGAGGAGGAGGAGGAGGAGGAACCATGTGAAATACCAGAGAAGGAGGGAAGTGGGAGAAAAGGAGGAAGAGTGTGAAGGACTTTTAGAAAGAAAGGCTGCCGTGACTACTGGTGATTTATGGGTAATTAATCAGAGAGAGAGAGAGAGAGCAGTGCATGGTGGCAGGAGTGTGTGTGTGTGAGCGTGTGTGTGTGTGTGTGTGTGTGTGTGTTGATTCAGCCTCTGTTCTGAACAGCAACAGTTTTCTCATCCAGTGGTGTAATGATGCAATTAGTGAGGAGTTAACAAAGTGAATTAATTGTTATTAATGTGACTTTAAGAAAGAAAAGATTAAACTTAAACACACACACACACTCTCACACACACACACACACACACACACACTCTCACACACACACACACACACACTCTCACACACACACACACACACACACTCTCACAGGTCGACTGTTAACTGTCACCTTGCACATTCTCAGCGTTCCTGACGTTCCTAATGTTAATCTTTATGGGACAGTCATGACACTGGACTGTGTGTGTGTGTGTGTGTGTGTGTGTGTGTGTGTGAAATGTGGTGAAGCTGCAGGGTTTTTTCAAACTCTCTGCACAGTTTATGAAGTTAATGAAGTTAATGAAGTTTATGAAGTTAATGAAGGGCTCTGACAGATCACAGGGTTTTCAGGACGTGATTCTTCCTCCTTAAGTTTCTACACGTTCATTTTCAAGAGCTGGTTCTGAAGTTTAATTCAGAAACTTGTCACGAACAGTGAAGCCTGAGAGTTTTGAAACCATGATGTCACCTGATCTGTAAAGATGACTGAAAACTCAGTCCTCGACCAATCACACGTCTTCACGTCCAATCTCCTCCGGCTGAGCTGCATCTGAAAACTTTGAGTCATGTGACGAGAGAAGGGGAAACATCTTGACCTCAGATCTGAGTCCAGGACTCTGGACTCTCTGGAGCGGTGTCGCCTCCTAGAGGAACGTTGTGAGACCTACAACTGTCCCTGTTAGTTTTCTGTGTTACTGTCAAAGTTCAAGTTTTAGAAAAAGATCTCCTGAACTGTTCCTTCAGCTCACGTCTCCAGTTTTACACGAGAGGGTTCCTCACTGTGTCGTCAATAGATCACAGCTCGAACTCAGCGGAGGAGTCCATGTTCTGTAGTTCTCACAACATAAATTCCCTCATTTCTAATTATTCCAGGATCTCGATCATTGATGTGTTTAAAAAATGTAAAGAGTTCAACTTCAATGTTTAGAATAAAAAGTCAACAAAATAAAATTGATGTGTTTAAATGTAAAAAGTATAAAAATGATTAAAAATCTAAATCACATAAAAAATAAACAAGATTAAGAAGTGGGCGTGGCTTCACGTGAAGACCCGTCTCTGTTCACTCTGATTGGGTAAGGTGTCGATAAAGAGGGCGGTGATTGGTTGGAGTTAAAGATTACGCCAATCAGAAGCAGGGTTGGGGGAGGGGTCTTCAGAACCAGCCAATTGGCTCTGTCTACAGCGGAAGCGGAAGTGCGGCGCTGTTGTTGTGTCTCCAGTGAAGTTCGGTGAAGATGGAGTTCAAACTCATCATGGCGGTCTCCAGGTTCCCGAGCCTCTACGACACCAACTCTCTGACCTACAGGGACCTGAACATGAGGAGCGACGCCTGGCGGCAGGTGGCGGAGATGGTCGGTGTCCCCGGTGAGTGTCCACAACGACAGGAACACAACAGGTACACAACAAGTACACAACAAGAACACAAGTACACAACAAGAACACAACAGGTGCACAACAAGTACACAACAAGTACACAACAAGAACACAAGTACACAACAGGTACACAACAAGTACACAACAAGAACACAATACACAACAGGTACACAACAAGTACACAACAAGAACACAAGTACACAACAGGTACACAACAAGTACACAACAAGAACACAAGTACATAACAAGTACACAGCAAGTACACAACAGGTACACAAGAAGAACACAAGTACACAAGAAGAACACAACAAGTACACAACACTCACTGTGAACAGCGTGAGTGTGATGACGACACAAAGTCAACAATCATCGTGGTTCAATGAAACAAGGATGAACAGATCAAAACAATGTGTCCGTGTCTCTAAACGTTCCGGGGGAGGCCCGCAGCTCCGGCTCATTGGTTCCTACCCACAGCTCAACTCTGCTAAATGTACAGATCGAAATATAAGTAAATATATATATAAGTGTGTATATAAGTGTAAGTAGACATGTGAGCACTGACATAGAATAACAATATATTTTATTAATATGTCACCAACAAGACAAAGATACAAAAAGAATGTATTAAAAACCAACAGTAATAAAACATTATGTATTCTGGTCAAATGGAAACGATCAGACTGAACGTGCCGGTTGAAGAAGACGTTCGGAGTCTGGTCAGTTCCTGACGACGGAGCAGAGCGGCTGAAGGCTCTGGATGCCATGGTGGTCAAGCGGGCAGGTGGTACAGTGAGGTGGTCGATGTGCAGGAGTTCAGAAAGATATAGGGGAGCGAGATTAGGGATAAGTACTCGGGTGACATACAAGTACACAGATATTTTGCAGTGTGCATATGAGCAGTGCCAGTAGATGGAACAGTAGAAAAAGATTGATGGATTCCTGTTGAACGTCAGAGTGAAGAGACGTTAATAAATGAATGTGTGAGGATGGAACCAGATTTAAAACCTCCATGACCTGGATGTATCTGTCCAGTGTCCAGCGTCTTTATACCCACACTGCACATTAGACACATCTGTCAGTGGATGTGAATCTTGTTTTATTGTTCACACCCAGATGTTTAATCTGCGTTTAAAGAAGAATATTCTCTGTTGTCGAGTGTGTTTTACTGTGAAAGTTTCTGTTCACTTCCTGTGATCTTCAGAGTCTGAATGCAGAAGGAAGTGGAAGACGCTGAGAGACCAACATCGGAGGGAGCGGCAGCGAGAGAAGGAAAGACGAGAGAGCGGCATCGGGCTCTTCAACTACCGGCCGTGGAGATACTCGTCCATTCTGTCGTTTCTAAACCCGTTCATCGATGCCAGGGCCGCAGGCACCAACGGCTGGGCTCTGGACCCGCAGGCCTCTCACCTCCACGCCGTGGACATGGTGGGCTGCATCACGACCATGGAGACGCGGAGCGACGATGATGAGACTTACGGTTCGTGGACCATTTATTCAAATAAGGAGACACAGTAACGATGCGGTGTTCGTTGATCGTTGGTTCTCTTCTCTCAGGCTTCGCTGTCGCAGATGCAACATCATCGTCATCGTCCCTCTCAGAGTGCGTCCAGAGGAAGCGTCCGTCACCCGCCAACGGAGACGCCGTCAGACTGAAACAAGCAAAGATTGAGGTGACCGCAGACACAACTGGCACAAACACAACCAGCCCACCGTGTTCACATGAAGGAACTGTTTGAGATCACGATGCATCCTGAGCTTCTCCACACTCTCCCTCACAGCCCTTCGATCAGCCAGCGCCCCCTGCAGTCCTGCAGCCTGACCTGCACCGCCAGGTTCACGGCAGCCCGTCCACATCGAGGCTGAACCACCAGAAACCAGCGGAGCAGGACGTCGAGATTTTAGATCACAGTGACGACGAGGAGGAGGAGTTCAGCTTGTCCCCGAGACCGACCCGAGCCAGGGGG
>NC_091111.1:19995000-20002500 GCF_024713975.1 Paralichthys olivaceus
TTTCCTCCTTTTCTTTTTCTCCCTCCCCTGAAGGCTCAATCTGAATGTACTGTCAGAGCTGCTCCAGGTCAGACAGAAAGAGAACGATGGGTTTGACTCTGGTCGTTTCACTGCAGATCAGAAAAGAGAGAAGTGTTGGTGAGAAGGAGCCGAACGTTCCACTCGTCTTTCCTGTGAAGATCTCGTCGTTCTTTCTCGATGGACGTTAGTTTCTCTTGATTCACGTCATGTCGCTCCTCTCAAGGAAAGTTTCATCAGTGATGGATCTGCACCGACCGCCCACGGCAACTTCATAGAATCTTGATTCAGTGACGTCTCATTAATAACGATGTTGTGTGAAGAACATTTCAGGATTTATTTAATCAATACTGCTCGAGAGCAGGAGGAGCAGGAGGAGCAGGAGGAGGCAGAAGCAGTTTCCTCTCATCTCCTGCTGACGCTGGAGGTGATGATCTTCTGTGGCACTGGACCAAACTGCAGGGAAGGAGAAGAGAGGGATGAGAGGGAGGAGGGGAAACTCCAGAAGATGTGAGGAGGAGGAGGAGAGGCAGCGAGGAGCATGGGAAACCCTGATAAGCTTATCAGAATGAGACCCCCACCCACCCCCACACACACACAACACGCACAACACACACACACACACACACACACACACACACACCTCCCTCTCTCTCTTCAAAGACAGTGCTCGGTGTAGCCTCTCATGCTAACTGCTCTGTGCCACCAGAGGGGAAGCTGGGAGATAAGGCAGCAATTCACCCCCGTACGCTAATGCTAGCTCCTGCTGTGTGACGTTATCCATCATCCCTCCACCATCCGTCCATCATCCGTCCATCCATCATCCGTGTGTGTGTGTGTGTGTGTGTGTGTGTGTGTGTGTGTGTGTGTGTGTGTGTGTGTGTGTGTGTGTGTGTGTGTGTGTGTGAGAGAGAGAGAGAGCTGAACCTGCTGATACAGCAGAGATACCAGGTGTAATAGAGCGAGGAACCCTCTCACAGAAGTCAGCTTTTAAAGCACTGCAGAGTGAACACACACACACACACACACACACACACACACACACACACACACACACACACACACATACAGACACACACACACGTACAGACACACACACACACACACACACGTACAGACACACAGACTAACACACATTTACATGCACAGCCAGATGCTCTTTGTTGCTGCAGCAAAAGAAATGCAACGTTTAACTGATTCGCTGTAAACACACTCTCTCTCTCTCTCTGTCTCTCTCTCTGTCTCTCTCTCTCTGTCTCTCTCTTTGTCACTCTCTCTCTCTTCCTCTCTCTCTCTCTCTCCCTCCCTCTCTCTCTCTCTCTGGTGTGAGTGTAGCTTCCACACTTTGCTGAAAAGTGGATTTTGTAAATGCAGAAAAAAGGGAGAGGATAAATGAAAGACAGGAGTGTGAAGGGTTAAATCACAAAGAAAGAAAGGCTGATGTGTGTGGGCGACCGTGATGTGAGGAGGTAGAGAGAAGGAAAAGGAGGAGGAGGAGAGGACTAATCTGCTGGTCAGGAAACGTGAGGTTAATCTGCTCTGTCAGGATTTCAGGCCGGACTTCCTCCCTCTCTCTGAAAACGTCCCGGTCACTTTACCTCCGAGCCGCCGTCTCAAAAGAAACTTTCACAGTCACTTCATCCTGTGAAGCTCATTTATTTAGTTTGTTTCAGGAGGAGGAGGAGGAGACAAACCTTCATCCATCCTCCTTGTTCCCCCTCCTCATTGCTCAAAGTCCAAGTTTCAACTTCCCACACACGTAACCTGTACTGCAGCCAGCCACCAGGGGGCGATCAACATGGTTTGGCTTCACTCTTTGGGAGCTGTCATGTCGTCCATCTTCATTTACACTCATGATGTCACTTATTTTCTCTGACGCTAGTGGTTTTCTTCCCATCATCACGGACCAGAGCATTCTGGGTAAATAACTGTCCGTCTGCTGACAGGTGACGGGACTCTCAGAGTCTGGGACCTGAAGGCTGCCGCCTGTCGATTGGCCATCCCAGCGCACAAGGCTGAGATCCTCAGCTGTGATTGGTGCAAATATGACCAGGTACCTGTGCTCACCTTTCTCACCTGCTGCGTCTCAGGAAGTTCACCATCAATCGTTTCACGGTCGGAACGTGTGAAATATTCAGTTCAACTTGTTTTTATGTTTTATTTCCTCTTTATTAAAAAGAGACCAGGACTATTATTTTTTATTCTTTCACTTTAAACCCTGCGCTCGACTTAAACAGCCTCTGCCTGTTGTTCAGATTTCTCTGCTCGTGCATTTACACTCAGATGTTTTTCAGATGTTTGGACGTTTTACTCCAGATGTTA
This sequence comes from Paralichthys olivaceus, assembly GCF_024713975.1. Taxonomy (NCBI): domain Eukaryota; kingdom Metazoa; phylum Chordata; class Actinopteri; order Pleuronectiformes; family Paralichthyidae; genus Paralichthys; species Paralichthys olivaceus. The sequence continues at coordinate 19,997,341 of NC_091111.1, forward strand.
CTTTCATGCATGTGTTGTATTTGTTCTTTAAATAAGTTGTCAGACAGATTTAAGTTGAATCGAGTGTTTGTTGTTGTTTGCAGAACATTGTGGCCACGGGCTCCGTCGACTGCAGCGTGTGTGTGTGGGACCTGAGGAACGTACGTCAGCCTGTCAGTCAACTACGAGGACACACCTACGCCATCCGCAGAGTCAAGGTACACACACACACACACACACACACACACACACACACACACACACACACACACACACACACACACACACACACTCACACACACAGGCTCTGATAAAAGTCATGTGACAACATTTTGTTCTCAGCAAAATGTGTCGTGTTTTGGCCGCGATGCAGAGCTGAAGCCTGACAGCATCAAAACACCCACTTAAATGGACCTAATGAGACCACACACACACACACACACACACTCACACACACTCACACTCACACACACACACACACACACACACACACACACACACACTAGACATGTATGTGGGTGTGTGTGAGAGAACAGACAGCTGCAGAGGAAACCAAACACATCCCAGTTACTCAGATTAGGAACACGTCACACACACACACACACACACACACACACACACACACACACTGCAAACTGAAACTAGAAACCAGCTCAGGGTTTTCACCGATCGATCCTGAGAATCCGTCTGAACGTGTGTGTGTGCAGATCTCGTATTGATTCACTGGAGCAGCAGATTCAGGATCAGCAGCAGATTCAGGATCAGCAGCAGAGTTGAAAACAAACAGAATGTTTGAGCGTCACTTCCTGGATCTCTGCTTCTGCTCGTCACTGATGTTCAGTCAGAGATTGAACAAAACCCACTGTTGTTGTAAATGATCCAAACTGTTGGAAACAGCAGAAATCTGAGACAGAGCGAGAGACGGGAGGAAGGTGAAAGTGTCAGGGGGGAACAAATGAACAAACCAATTAATTTAGGACGGCTTAGTGGACAGTTACTCTGCAGACTCTCTGCAGAGGAGGAAAACTCCACCTGCTGTTTTCTAACATTCAAACTTTGTGACGCTCGGCAGCTTCAGAACCGTTCAGCTCGATGAGTAAAACTCGGTGATCCCTGTGAATCCAGCTGATTGACGCTCTTCAGGTTTCTGCTTGATTCATATCTGAAACAACAGTTTCTACTTTTCAGACTCAAACCTGCAGCCGTGTCTTTATTGATGGTCAATGGTCAAAACTTCAGATTAAACAAAAGTTAATGTTTAAATGTGAAGATCATTAAATCACTTTCACTCTTTCTTCTGCAGTTTTCTCCGTTCAGTCCGACGGTGTTGGCGTCCTGCTCCTATGACTTCACTGTCCGGTGAGTTCACTGCTTCCTCTTCAGCTTCATTTCTTCTTCTCCTCCTCCTCTTCTGCACCTCCTCTACTTTCTTCTCCTCCTCTGCCTCTTCTGCCACCTCCTCTCTCTTCTTCTTCCTCTTCACCTTCATCTTCTTTTCCTTCTTCTTTACCTTCCTGTCCTCCTCCTCCTCTTCTGCACCTCCTCTTCCTTCTTCTCCTCCTCTGTCTTCTTCTTCCTCTTCCACTTCTTCACATTCTCCTCTTCCTTCTTTTTCTCCAACCTCTTCTGCATCTTATTTTTCTCCTCCCCTGCCTCTGTCCTCTTCTCCTCCTCCTCCTCTGTCCTCTTCTCCTCCTTCCTCTCCCTCTCTCTTTTTATCCGGACCATCAGGCTCTCAGTAAACTTTGTGTGATGGATGTTGGGTGATTGACTCGTGGGTGTTTGTTGTGGTTGAGTTAAGAAACGAGTTCTTCAGTCAAACCTCAGACGTGTTTTTCATGAATGAGTCAGCTTCAGGTTCTCGTGTGAGTAAAATCATTGATCATGAAGCTCCGAGGAAACAGAAGCAGTTTGGCTGAATCTAAAACCCCGGAGCTTATTCAGACGTCTCGCCTCAACAAATAACCTCCGTATTGATTTCACTCAGCATCACACGTTTCTCCTCGAGGTCGTGATGCTGGGTCGACCGGTGAAGCGCATTTAGAGACTTAGCAGCATTTTTCTGAATCGGAGGTCAAGATGTGCTCCGGTATTTCTGCTTACGCTCCTTTTCTTTCAATTACCAGCCACAGTGGACGGATGGTAGAAGAGGTAACGACAGCGAGGACACTGTTTGATAATGTGTGATAAAGTCAAGTGGTGTGTGAGCGGATGAGGATGAGCGGATCCTTTATTGAGCTGCAGCGGCCGGGTTAATAAAATCCGTAATTTCAAGCAAGAGCGCCTTTGTGTTTCTTACGAGAACATGCTGCAGCTTGACATTTAAACATCTGATCTGTTCGGTAAAACCGTTGATTTACCTATTTTTCATCCACGTGTCGGTTTCAGAGCTTCACGCGTCAGATGAACAGTAGATGGACACGTCAGTCACATGTTGTCCAGCGCCATCTTGGTTTTTTAAACTAGAAACAACCATAGCCCTTCTACCTCCACTTTAATAATCAGTCAATGGCTGCAGTATAGGACATAATCCCCACCTCCTCCATGTTAGCAGATGGGACATGGACCAAACTTGTGCATGTGATTGCAGCGCCTGTCTCTGAGATATCGTGGCTTAGTTTTTATCGTCCATCTTTATTTAGTCGTTTGTTAGCGAGGCCCTGGAGCCTTCGACAGATTCTACCTTTATCTTTGGCTGTGGAGGAGTTGGCCTGCAGGTAGTGATTTCTGGAAGAGATGGAGTTAGAGCCAAACCAATGATTACAACGTGTTCTGTTCACATGCATTATTCAGATAAGGTATCCAGACGCTGATCGCAGGTTAATTCCAGAGGCAAAAGAGTTAGCAACGCTAAAAACCCATTTAGCCGCAGAAACAAAATGAATTTTCTTCATTTCCCAGATGGTTTTAATTGCACATTTATTATCTGCATGAAGCCGGGAGGCATGGTGCTGCATGTTCAATGGCTGTAGCGAGTGAGAGGTGCAGCAGATGTCTGACGCTGCAAACTCACTTCTGACTCTTCTGCAGGAAGAAGGTGCCATGTTGAAAAAGAGCGTTTATATTCAGAGTCCCCTGATTTCAGAAGATTTATTATGCATTCATTTTATGCCATATGTCATCTTCTACTTTGTTTGCAGCCTCCAGGCCGCCTCCTCCTCCTCCTCCTCCTCTTCCTCCTCCTCTTCCTCCTCCTCTTCCTCCTCCTCCTCTTCCCCTCCTCTTCCTCCTCCTCCTCCTTCATGGACAATAAACGTTGTTTGTTACATTTCTAATGTGCTTCTTAGGATCATTACCACAGAGGCTTTTGTCATACCTTAAAAAAGGTGCATCTGCGGCCACCGGCAAGATTCTACACAACTCTGTGTGTGTGTGTGTGTGTGTGTGTGTGTGTGTGTGTGTGTGTGTGTGTGTGTGTGTGTGTGTGTGTGTGTGTGTGTGTGTGTTATAATGAAATCAGTACTCAGCATAGAGTATTTGAGCCAATGAAAAGCCTGGATCAATAAAACACAAGGTTTGGCACAGATCCAGCCGTCTTTCTCCCCCTTTGGCATTTCACCCTCCCCTCTCCTCCTCCCCCCATCTCTCCCTCGGCTGGCACTTATTCCGGCATCATCCCTCTTTTAGCTTGTCACCGATCATCCCTCCATCTTTACTTCAGAGTCTCTTCCACAACAGCAGAAGCTGAATTGAGCCATTTTGAGGTGTTCAGTGAAAAGTGATGGAAAAATGAAAGTGTCAGTGAAAGATGATGAAGATAAAGTTTCTCTTTGTGTCTGTGATTCAGTCTGTGATAATAAACTTTAATCCATGTGGGTCGTGTGTGTGGGGGGGGTCATGTGTGAACCCTCTAAGCATCGATCATGACTCTTAACGATCGCTGCTGCGGCTCGAGGCTCTAATCACGTCATTAACACGAGTCGGTTTCACATCGTCAGCCTTTGGTCTCGTGTCTTCTTCTGTTGATCTGAGCTCCTGTTGAATCTCAGTCATTTATCAAACCGTGATTTTATTGTTGAGCTCTGAAGTTTTTTACATTTCATTTGTTTGAAGTGGTGCAGTTAAAACTAGACACGCCCACTCGCTCTGATGTTTTACTTGTGTTTTAAATGTTGGATCATTAGATCTGTGTGACGGTGTCATGAGCATTAAATGTGGGTGTGGTCACCTCCACCTGTTGCGTTCAGCTGGTTTCACCTTTACTCTGTAAACTCACGTCTGTCCCACACACACCTGCTGCCGTCCTGTGTGTTCAGGACACACACACACACACACACACACACAGGCATATTTGACTGTACACACGGTTCTATTCATTCATTTCCATCCCTCCATCCCTCCATCCCTCCATCCCTCTTCTCTCTTCTGTCTGTTTGTTTAGTCGTCGTATTGAATCTCGGTTGCAGTGGAGGATTCTGGGTGTTCTGATCTTTTTCACCGTGGCCTGGAGTCACAATATGTTTGCGTGTGTTTTGTGGAATCAGTGCATGTGTCGTGTTTTCATGCACATGAGCTGCACATGTACCTGAAGAGCCAATCAGAGTCCGTGTTTAACAGCCGGTGAGACGACTCGTGTTTGTTCTAGATAACGTGTTCTCCTCTTCTGCTGTTTGTGTGAACTTTCATTTCCTGTTTCAATTAACGCCATCGATGACATCAGTCTTTCTCTCTTTCCATCTTTATGTCTTTCTTTTCTTTCTTTGTATCTTAAATGTTGTGTTTACTTTCTCTAATTTGTTTTAGGCTCCACTCTTTATTTACTTTCTCTCTTTCTGTGACTTAATGAGTGACACACACACACACACACACACACACACACACACACACACACACACACACAAAGCTGACAGGTGAATGGAGTTCTCCACAGAACAAAATACAATAGAAGCTAAATAATGACCTCCCATGGAAACTGCAGACAAAAGACATCACAGCCTCATTTATACAAAAACCAGTGTTTGTCTAACTGGGACAGTCATCTGGTCTCACACACACACACACACACACACACACACACACACACACGTCATGTAACATGAATCTGACTTGAGTTTCAGTGAAGATCTTCCTCTTCATCACAGTTTATATCAGATCATCAGTTTATCTTCTTTCTAGTTTCATTACTAATCTGTTTTTTTTTTTTTTTTTTGTGAACTTTTTTCTTAAATGTCGTTAAATGTT
>NC_091111.1:20007500-20027500 GCF_024713975.1 Paralichthys olivaceus
TTGTACTGTTGAATATAACAGCAGTCTCTCGGGTCCAGTGTGATGTGAAGTGATCTGGTGGAGTCGATCGTCATGTGCTTCATAGACCGTTTGTAGAAATGATGCAGATCATTAGAGAAGCAGAACAGACCTCGTCTCAGAAACCTCTCATCCAGACGTGTTCATTTTGAAACGCCTCGTTCATTGGGACTTACTCTGCTTTTCTGAAAAGTCTCTTTGCCAAGAACAAAAGTCCAGAGTGGTTCAGACCAGCGCTCGGCTCAGGTCCCAGTTTTCTGTCCGAACTCGATCCAGCCCGAGAGAAAACAAACGGGACCCGAGAGGTTTTCAGATCGTGACAGCGGAGAACTCTCTCCCCACAGACAGTTTGAATAAATCCAGACTCAGCGAACGTGAAGCAGCCGAGTGTTTAGTGATGGACAGAGTTCGGGACATGATGTCTCTGTCCATGTGGACATTTGAAAGTTCTCACCTGAGCTGACGACTTTCTCGTTGTTACTGAGGAAGTGCCACTCAACACCGTTACCATGACAACTCAGCGATAGTGTGTCTCCGTGTACGACTGCTGCAGACGAACATATCTGCCTCCAGCTCATTCATGTTTTAATTATTGTTTCTCCATTTCATTTGAAATTAAAAGAGACTTTTAAGGAGACATTCGAACAATCGTCAGACTTTGAACTCTCGGTCTTTTATATTCTCTTTCGTCTCGCAGCCTTTCCCTTGTGTTCCTCCTCTTTCCTCCGCCCCTCCCTCCTCATTAGACGTCTTTTCTCTCTTTGTGCTTTGCTGCAGTCTTGGCCGCTGCGTGCGGCCTCGGCCGTTAAAGTTAATTAAAGACGGGCATTCCTCTTCTCGCTGGCTGACTCACTGCACAACCACTCTGCTTACTCATGCCCTGAAGGGTCGTTCAGCTCGTCGACTCACGGACTCAGAGATCCAATCAGGAGTGGGAGGGAAGCCCGGTGGTCAGGAGGCGGAGCAATGCTGTGATGATGCTGCGCTTGTGTCCAGATCAGATGATGAGAACAGCGTTACACAGATGAAAGGATCTTTTTATCCTCGACACGTTCAAAGTTCAAAGTTCATATTTGAACTGTAATAACCTGTTGGACCATCAGATCCAGTAGAGGGCGCTCACTATGATCTTGTGGGCGTGGTCTGTACCGTTCTAAACGTGACGCTGTCACAGATCTACGATCTTTGAGTGTGAATCTTTAATCTAAAACACAAACACTGAGGTGACGCAGGTTTTTACAGCCTGAAGAAAACACCACAGTGCTCTTTAACATTTTGGCTGCATGCATCCACTGCGTTGTGTACTGCGTTGTGTACTTCGTTGTGTACTTCGTTGTGTACTGCGTTGTGTACTGCGTTGTGTACTTTGTTGTGTACTGCGTTGTGTACTGCCTTGTGTACTGCGTTGTGTACTGCGTTGTGTACTTCTTTGTGTACTGCGTTGTGTACTGCGTTGTGTACTGCGTTGTGTACGGCATTGTGTACTGCGTTGTGTACGGCGTTGTGTACTGCGTGGTGTACAGTGTTGTGTACTGCGTTGTGTACTGCGTGGTGTACTGCGTGGTGTACTGCGTGGTGTACTGCGTTGTGTACAGAACGCAGTAGTTAACATGTCTATATGACACCAAGTCAACAGATATGACAGGTGGAAATAAACTGTGAAGGATTTGAAACACATCCCGTCCGTCACAGTGATGGATTATAGTTAATCACAGTTCAACCCCCGCTAACATGTTAATATATTTACTGACTGAGCTGACGGCTTATTTCTGATTGGCTGAGCTGACCACGCAGCCCAGAATGCAGCAGGACAAACCCGCAGCAGAGAGGAGCGGGATTTGTAACGGCTCAGATTCCAACCATCAATCGTGTCTCGGCGATTTCACTCCTGCTGCAGCTGCTCCTGCTGCTCCAGCAAACACAAAGAGGCTCTAACACCTGTGACCACGCATCTACGAAGAAGCCGAGCTCAGTGCCGAGCGTTTCACCGTGAAGCCAAACTCGTCAGCCTCCGTGTGTCCTGCAGCCAACAGAGATGACAGAGCGCTGTGGTGTGTCGTTCAGATGATAGCCACGTCCCCACAGAGGCATGTCATTCAGCTGATAGTCACGTCCCCCCTGATTATAGAGTCAAATGATGGAGGTGGAGACGCAGCTGTATTTCATTCACGTCATCCGATCATTTGCTAACGAGTTGGAGCTCCTGAGGAAGAAGAAGAATACTTGATTTATCATCAGTTTAACTTCACTCACTGTCTTCAGCCTGATTCGCCTTCATCATTGTTGATTGATGCTCAGATTATTTTCCAGTTCATCTTTTACCTCCACCATGTTTTCATCGTTGTGCTCAAACCAAACCTGTTATAATTAGTGCAGAGGCTTTGAACCCACCGTCTCTGTGTGCGACAGTCAAACTCAACGATCAGGAACGTGTGAACCGAATGTTCTCTTCAGACATTTGTCCAAAGAACTCAAATCTGCAGCGACAGAAACACTGGAAACATCAGAAGTGGATAAAAAAGTACAGAACATTTTTAATAAAGTGAGTTTATACTCATTCTTGCTGATTCTCTACGGATCATCTGAGTACAATGTTCTCCGTTCATTAAAACTAACTCCAGATGAAAACCCAGATTAGTTGCTGTGAGTGTCCATCTGCATCTTTGGTCCGAACATTAGTGCGGAGTGATTAAAAGAAGATATGATGTATATCAGACGTCTGTCGAACTTCAGTGATAGAGTTCTGCAGGAGGACGAGAGGGAAGAGAACACGTTTGATTCTGTCCACCAGTTTCTCTAAATGCGTTTGTCCCAGATAATGAAGGTACTTCAGACACTTTGATGTGATTGTTGCAGGAGACGGACAACTGAGCGTCTGTCGTCTCTTCACCTGCAGCACAAAGACACTGATTATTTCTCTCAGAGAACCACCAGACCCTGGTCCTGCTGGTCGAGCATCAGACTGGGAACATCTGAGGCTTTGATACCTCCAGGCAACACCTGGCGGCCGGAGGCGTTCCGTCTCTGAGTCGACAAGAGCAAGAGCACAAATCTCTCACAACACGTCTACACAACATGTCTACACAACATGTCCAGAGATGTCTCTCAGAGTGTGTGAAGCTTCCTGACGTTGTGGCTTGTGTTGTCTGCAGGTCGTTGACTGTTCCTGGGATGAGACGGTGAAGATCTACACCCCCGCCTGTCTCTCTGCTGGAGGACACAACACAACATCCTAGAACTTATGTCCAAACTTAAATTAACACCACGTCTGAGTCCTCAGAGTCCAGCAATGTCCTCACTACACTGTTTAAAGTGGACACCAAGGAAACATGTCCTCACAAAGGTGTGTGTGTGTGTGTGTGTGTGTGTGTGTGTGTGTGTGTGTGTGTGTGTGTGTCTCAATAAATTCTGTTTGTATTAATCATTGAGTCTGTGATCACTTTGATTGACAGGTCAGTGAATCAGGGTCTTTGATGTTCAGTTAAACTTCAGAATAAATGTCAACGGGGCTGAATTTCAGAATAAATGTCATGAGTGCAGATGAAACACACTTCATCTCATCTCTTTTTAAAAAGTGTGTAATTATTTCCCCAGGATCCGACTGATGTTCTTCTTCTCCTCCGTCAGAAACAGACTCACAAATAACTTCTTTGTTAAAACCTTATAAAGTACGAGACTGTTCAAACGTAGCGCTGACACGCCCACAGCGAGGGCGGGGCGACGTCATTCGTCGTCACCACACTGTTGGTTGGGTTTGTCGTCCACAGAAGCAGCGAGAGGAGACGAGCTGAAGCTGAAGAGAGAACGAGAGACAACAAGCAGGAGCTGCTTCGGAGACAGAACATCATCTGTAATTACTCTTGATTATTTCTTTTTGTTAGAAATTCATCTTTAATCATTTTCCTGGAGTCAAATACAGTTTGACTTTGACAGAAATCCGTCTCTAAACGTTCCAACAGTTTAAAGTGAAACCAGAACAACCTGAGGAACCAGTGGAACCTTCTCCACCGCCTCCTGTTGGACACCTGAAAACATTAGAAACTGCTTATTGGGATTCTCGCTGTGTTGGTGATTTCCCACTAATTAGATATTCCACATGTTCCTGCTGCACTCTGATGTTTCCTCATTCACTCGCCAGGATTTCCTGCTGCTCGCTCATTTATGAATCCATATTCTCTGTGTTCTCGTCCTAATCTATAATACCTCCGGTTTGTGGAATAATGAGAGAACGGAGTCTAAATCCTCGGCCGAGTCTTAATCTCCTCACGTTCTGGGAGCGTGTCCGTCCTCCTCTGTCTCTGTGTGTTAATTGGAAGCTAATGGTCTGTGCTCGATAAGGGGGCGGATCCTCCTCCCTCGTGGCCTGGAAGCTGATTTTCTGATGAAATATTTCAATTAAAATATTGTCCAATCCATTTCCACGCCTGTTATGAGCGATTGTTGACGCCTCTGATAAGGAGGAGGAAGAGGAGGAAGAGGAGGAGAAGACGATGGCAAACATCTGAACCTTTTTCTTAGAGAGAGAGAAGCTGAGTCTGTTCATTATTTTATTAGTTTTACTCTGATTTAGTTTCAATAACAAGGAAACTTGAAGCGGCTGGTTGGAGAGCTGCCGTGTCGAAGCCTCCTCAGTTCATCGTCTCCAGATTTTCTTTGCGTTGGTTTTTCTGGCCTCAACAGTGTGATGAGTCTTGATTGATTGGATGGTTGGTTGGTTGATTGATTGGTTGGTTGGTTGATTGATTGGTTGGTTGATTGATTGTTTGATTGGTTGATTGATTGGTTGGTTGATTGGTTGATTGATTGATTGGTTGATTGTTTGATTGGTTGGTTGATTAATTGATTATTGATTGGTTGGTTGATTGTTTGATTGGTTGATTGATTGGTTGGTTGGTTGATTGGTTGGTTGGTTGATTGATTGGTTGATTGATTGATTGGTTGGTTGGTTGATTGGTTGGTTGGTTGATTTGAGGTTAATTTATTAGATGGAATCAGGTTTTGGAAGTTTAAAACGTAAGATTTGTCTGAAGTGTCTCCCTGTGTGAGGTCTTCTGGTGAGACAGTCCCGTCACAGAGGACAGATGAAGCTCAGGCTCCGCCCCACCAGGTGAGCTGGAGAACGATTGAGGTGTTCTGAGGACAGATGTGGTCAATACAATGAAAAATGGGTCTGCTCAGCATTTACACCATAAATATATATCCATGTATACATGTATACATTTATACATTTATAGATTTATAGATTTACACATTTATACATTTATAGATTTACACATTTACACATTTATACATTTACACATTTACACATTTATACATTTATAGATTTACACATTTATACATTTATACATTTATAGATTTATACATTTATAGATTTACACATTTACACATACACCTAATCTTTTACATTTAATTCATTGTTTCCACTGAAACTGTGTCAATAAAGTTTGAATGAATCAATGATACTATACACCTCCCCCCTCTCTCTGCCCCCCTCCCCTCCTCTTTAACCAGCCAACAACCTCTGCGGCAAACTCCCCCCTCTGTCCCTCCCTCTCTCTCTCACTCTCTCCCTCTCCCCCCTCTCTCCCTCTTTCTCCCCCCCTCCCTCTATGCCTCCCTCTCCCCCCTTCTCTCTCCCTCCCCCCCTCTCTCCCTCCCTCCCTCGCTCTCTCTCTCTCCCTGTCAGAGGACGACCTCTCCTCCTCTGTTCATCATCTCTTCTCTGCTGCAGCTTCAGTTCCACAGGACTCACTTCTCCTCTTCTTCCTCTTTTCATCTGTTTTTTGAAGAAGGAGGAGAAGAAGAGGAGAAGAAGAGGAAGTGAGTGATGAACTGTGTTGGTCACAGAGAGGAAACAGATTTCATCTCCAGGTGAACAAACAGAAACAGAACTGCACTTTAAATTCATCTCATTCAATTTACAGAAAAACCAAGAGGATTCAGATCTTAACTCTTTTTTATTCAGTTGGAGGTGAAGATGAATTTCCTTCACTCTGGGTTCTGACGCCTCCTCCTCTCCTCCTCCTCCTCTCCTCCTCCTCTCCTCCTCCTCTTCTCCCTCCTCCTCCTCCTCGCTCTCCGTCCAGCAGCGGTGCGTCGTGGCCGTGCGTAAAAGCCGAACCCTGCTCCTCAACACGAGCCGTCTCGTCAGCGGCAGCGGAACGGTTCAAGTTCCAGCTCGTGGTTTCTTAACTTCTCGTGAATAAAACGAACCTCTGAGTTTATCCGGAGCCGCCATGGATGTGTTTAAGAGCCGGCTGCTGGGCATCTCCGTGGCCGTTGCGCACGGAGTTTTCTCCGGTTCTCTGAACATCCTGCTGAAGTTCCTCATCTCCAACTATCACTTCACTTACCTGACGCTCATCCAGTTCCTGACCAGCAGCACCGCGGCCCTCACCCTGGAGACACTGCGGCGGCTCGGGAAGGTCCAGATCCCCGCGTTCAGCCTCCAGCTCTGCAAGGTAAAGAGTGAAAACCTCCAAGACTTCAGGACGCAGCAGGTTCCTCTGAGCCAATGAAATATCACATAGACTGAAACATGTAGACATAAATATATATTTGTATTATGTATATATGTATGTGTATGATACATATCCACAGATCCTGGTGAAGCCTTATGTTTACTGCATTAAATATAATAATTGTAATTTCATGGAATGAAGAAGATTAAAAAATGGAGAAAGCTGAACATATTTTTATATTTTGTAAAATACACAAGTACAATATCTTATATTCATCTTCTCTTCTTTCAACCTGCAGCTGTAAAAACTGTTCATTCTAAAGTTCAGTCCTGACGTGAAGAACAGAGCAAAAGTTGTATTATTCAAAACCTTATTTAATCATTTTATACTTTTAAACAACTTTGTCATTTCACTCAAAGTGAATTCTGTGAATGATGTAGTTTTATTTTGAAAAGTAGTGATGACAGGATGGATTGACCTCCCAGTTGATTTATTTTCCAGTTATAGATTTACAGAATATTTAACAGAATATTTAACAGAATATTTAACAGAATATAGATTCTGTTTGATGAAGAGCATCAGACATTCGGCTGATTAACGATGAAGGTTTCTCATGTTCATCATAAAAGCTGAAGCTTTAACAATAACGTCACGTTTTATAATTCAAACTAAAATGAACAAAATTAATCAAAATGAAGGAAGCCATGTTTATTATCCTGCAGTGGCACAGCCCCCTCTACTGGCAGTGTCTCGGAAGTGTAACTGACAATGTTAGCGTCGTAATCTACTTGGTGCGACTCTGGGGCCTCGCGTGAAGAGGAGCTGAGCTGGGGCCTCGCGTGAAGAGGAGCTGAGCTGGGGCCTCGCGTGAAGAGGAGCTGGGGCCTCGCGTGAAGAGGAGCTGGGGCCTCGCGTGAAGAGGAGCTGGGGCCTCGCGTGAAGAGGAGCTGGGGCCTCGCGTGAAGAGGAGCTGGGGCCTCGCGTGAAGAGGAGCTGGGGCCCGACTCCAGAATCGTTGTGCAGAAAGTTACTGGAAAGAATTTTATCAGTTTGAGCGTCGCACAGTTTTATTCTAATGTTATGACACAAGTGTGTGTGTGTGTGTGTGTGTGTGTGTGTGTGTGTGTGTGTCTCTCTGTGTGTGTGTGTGTGTGTCTCTGTGTGTGTCTCTGTGTGTGTGTGTGTGTGTGTGTGTCTCTCTGTGTGTGTCTCTGTGTGTGTGTGTGTGTCTCTGTGTGTGCAGGAGTTTGCCTCGGTGTGTGTCCTCTCCACGCTGCAGTCCACTCTCACCCTGTGGTCTCTCCGAGGCCTCAGTCTGCCCATGTACGTCGTGTTCAAGCGCTGCCTCCCGCTCTTCACGCTCAGCATCGGCGTGTGTGTGCTGAAGAACGGCGTGCCGTCCTTCGGGGTGGTGACCGCCGTGATCATCACCACCGGGGGAGCTGCACTCGCTGGTGAGACTTTCTTCATTAATACAAGAAACACAAACTGTTCTCTCCGTCATCAAACCGTCATCAGGGGTTCAGGGGGCGGGGTTTATAACCTGTACCTATACCAGCCACTGGGGGGCGTTCCAGATGTTTTGACTTCACTGTAGCGAGCTGCCATGTCGTCCGTCCTGCTGACGAACGTCTTCACGCTCTTTTAGCTCTGGTTTGGTCTCTGCAGGTTTTAAACCTAATGTACGCTAACTGGACGCTAACGTTATCGCCAGCTGTTTGATGTGGGCGGGGCTGGTGAGAATAAAATCGGGGAGGTTCGTTCACGCGTTAAGTTTCATGAATGTTTTCTTTGGCGGTGAAGAGGTCGTTAGCGATGCTAGCTTCTAGCTGTAGGAAAGACCGTGTTGGTCTGTCTGCGAGTTACGGTCGTACAAATATCTTCAATAATGAAATAATACAAATATCTTAATATCAAAAGTTTGATGCCCTGAATTCCCTCTAGCACCACCATGAGGTGGTTTATAAGAAATTCCCGCAGATGTTACATTCTTCTGATTTCCTTACGTTGCCTCTGGCGCCACCTACAGGTCAAACTCTTCGCTCAGTAAAATGTGTATTTCATACTTTTTCTGTCAAATCTTTCGAAATAATATTTGTTCGACGACATTACTCCACATTTTTAGAATCGCTCTCTGTGAACATTAAGGTTAAATAAGAATTCTGATAAGTTTGTGTCCTGAAGCTTGTTTCTATCAACATTTAGATTAAACTACGATCTTTCTCTCCCCAAAGAGAAAATGAATTTATCCACTCACTTGAGTCTCAATATGTTTTGTCCTGTGAAAAATAAAGATGATTATCAATCAGATTAAATCCCGAAGAATCCGCTCATTAGTTTCATATTCTGCACATTTCACACGTAACGTTTCCTGCAGAGGATTCAGGGAATCAATCATCTGTATTTTTTATGACTCCAGCATCATTAACAGTAATGGACAAGAAAAAAAAAACACTGCTGGGGAAAGATGATGAAAGTATTAATTTAACAGTTTAACAGTTTTACAAATGAAGAAAAGCTGAAAAAGCTGTTAAAGGTCATTAAAACAGATGTGAAAAGAACGATGAGGAGAGATGGAGACGCTGCGACGACAGAGAAAGAGTTTGGATAAAATAAATCATGTGAGGCTGCACCGGAGCTAAATGCTAACATGCTAATTTACAGCGGAGCCCTGAAGGGGGCGTCATCACTGCTGGAGGTCAAATCATCTTATTTTAAACACACTCCTTTTTTAAATTATTGTTATTTTCATATTGACTCATAATTTGTCTGAATATAAAATATGAATATCTGTATGACCAATTAAATGAATGAGCAAATCATCAAGAACCAGAAGAAGTGGATTTAATTTATAAATTATAAATGATGTGGGTTTTTACTTATGGAATAAGTTTCTCACTGATCTGTGAAAAATCAAGAAGAAATTCCCTGAAGACAGACTTCGTGTTCAAGAGGCCAAAAACATGTTTTCAGCATGGCTACGGTCGTGACCTTTGACCTTTGACCACCCAAATATAAAATATGAGTGTTAGGAAAAGATGGTTCCTGATTTGGACTCTGCTTTGTGAGGGACAGAGACATTGACCTTTGACCCCCAAAATGTAATGGATTCATCCTTGAATCCAACTGAATGTTTGGAACTAATTTAAAGAAAGTGAGTTATTGTGTTCACAAGAATTCAAGTTCTTTAACTGAACTTCCTCTTGGTTCTGCTGCAGGTGCTGGCGATCTCACCGGCGACCCCTTCGGATACATCACCGGTGTGTTGGCGGTGATCATCCACGCCTCCTACCTGGTGCTGATCCAGAAAACCAGCCTGGACAGCGAGTACGGTCCGCTCACTGCGCAGTACGCCATCGCCATCATGGCCACGCCGGTAAGGACTGTCGAGCAGCGGAAGTTTTAAACGTTCTCGCCATCGTCTGCTCCTCCTGTCTCCTCAGGTTCTTTCTTTTCTTTCATTCCTCCTTTTCTCTCTGTTCCTTTTCATCGTCTCTCAACCTCTTGTCTCCTCCTCCGCTCGCTCCTGTGTTTGACTCCTCTCTGGCTTCAGTTTAAAGTTGCCCTGTACAGTTTTCTTGTCAACACAAAGCACATTGTGTCCTGGAGCTTTAACAAACTTGTGGAACGAATTTCCTTCAAGTTTACTTTCTGTCTTTCTGATTAACGACGTTCCGCTTGTTCCCATTGAACCAAAACTGTTCCAGAACGACCACTTTGTCGTCTTTATTCCTTCTTCACCCTCGACCTGATCTTTAGTTGTGTCTTTTCTGTCTCACCTTTCGTCTTTGTCTCTCTCAGGTGCTGCTGGTGTGTTCCTTCATCTCCATGGATGTCATCAGCATGTGGTCATACGAGGGCTGGAAGGACCCGCACATCACGACCATTTTCATCTTCTGCGTCTTCATCGGCTGTGCCATGAACTTCACCACGCTGCACTGCACTTACATCAACTCTGCCGTCACCACCAGTTTCGTTGGTGTGGTCAAGAGCATCGCCACCATCACCGTCGGCATGCTGGCGTTCAGTGATGTTGCGCCGACCAGGCTGTTCATCGGTGGAGTGGTGGTGAACACCGTCGGCTCCATCACCTACTGCGTGGTCAAATACTTTGAGACGAAGAAGAAGAGCTTGTATGAGGATCTGGAAGAGGCGGGGAAGGATGGCGCGCTGCCTGGAGAGCCTTACCAAGAGAAGCCGCCACTGAACGGTGACGGGCCCGCCGCTGGCAACGGATCTGATGTAGAACAACCACAGTTAGATGGAGCGTTGACCAGCGACAGGAAGGATGAGTCCGCGCCCGACGGTCTGGTTAACGGACAGGTGTGGACAGGAGACGGCGGTGGAGGAGACGGGGAAGCAGGCGTGAATTCTTGTGTCATGACAGAAAAAGAGGTGGTGGAGATGCAGAGGGAGCACCTCCACAAGGAGAGCTCCACCCC
Organism: Paralichthys olivaceus; assembly: GCF_024713975.1. Taxonomy (NCBI): domain Eukaryota; kingdom Metazoa; phylum Chordata; class Actinopteri; order Pleuronectiformes; family Paralichthyidae; genus Paralichthys; species Paralichthys olivaceus. The sequence continues at coordinate 20,018,422 of NC_091111.1, forward strand.
TGGTCAGTCGCTCAGTGACAGCTATGTCGGGGTGTGGAGGTCGATCAGACATCTGCAGTTCATGAAGAAAGAACCTTTGATTGATAACATGGAGCAGCAGAGTCCGTAGGAGCCGGACAGAGACCTGGACACACTCTGGAAAGAAAAACTGGTCAAGAATTGGAAAATATAAAAAGTTGAACTTGCTGAAGAAACCAGAGGAGAAGAAAATGAGGAGGGCAGAATAACACAACAGTAAACCGAACCAGCGGCAACCTCTTTTATCAGCATTAAATTAAATTACCTCAGTGAAAGCCAACGTTTTCGTGCTTAAAGTTCAGCGTCATCACTCGGAGCTCTGAGCGCAAATCCTGTCTCTCGGCTTCGTTGGGAGCAGCAACAGACGAAGTTCATGATGAGAGTGAAAAGAGGTTCGTGGTGGAGAAAAGTGGATGAAGAGTTCTGGGAGAAGCTGCCTGTCAGAGATAAATTCTGCTTCCTGTCTCCCTCAGCTCGGTGGCGTGTGGCGGGGGAACGAGCTCGCCACCGTGTAGCATGATTTGGTTTGGTTTGCATCCCGAACGATTAAGACGGCTAGCCAAACAAAGCGAGTGCATCTTGTGCAAAGTGAAATATCACATCCATTCAGGGATTAGCAAACCAAACAGGAGACACCTGAACGTTCGGTTTTTGTTTGATTGAAACCTGGCCGAATTCTTGTTTCTGATTGGCTGTGAGGTGTGAACGGAAACTTTTAACGTGGTTCAGGTCAAGTTCAGTCGCTTGTAAAATCCTCCGTCGGCTGTGTTTCCGTGAGTCTGATTGTTTGTGTCCAACCCTGCAGGTCTGTCGGTCGTGTGTGTGTCAGCCGCTGGATGACGTCTCCACTTTCTCTCACTCGACAGAAATTAAACCAAAATATATCGGATATGGGCGCCGCCATCTTGTGCCTGTGTCATCATTCATAGTCAGTGTCAGCTGTCAATCATGACGCCTCAGCCTGATTTCCAAATAAATTGTTTATTTACACAAGTGTGATAAGAATGACGGAAAATGACAGAAGGGTCGTGACTCTATCAAAAGTTTAAAAGACACCAACAACAGCAATCCCCCCCAAATGTGTCCGGTTAAATCTGGCCAAAAGGAAGGCGGGGTGTCCCCGTCCAATTAAATCAACATCAGGGTCCGTAGGGGACGAGTGTGTGGGGGCGGGGAGTCTGAAAGAATTACGTTTTCACGTCCGGCTGGAGTCGAGTCTGCTCCATGTGGGCGTCAACACGTGGGCACACATTAAATTAATGGTCACGTCTGTTCCGATGAATTCAACGTTAGAGTTCAAATTAAAGTTAGTTTAGGAAATTTCTTCTTCTGTGAAATATCTGAACTTTACACGGATTCAATCTTTGTTGTTTTAAGATTCGGTGGATTCGAAGATTCAACTCTTCATTATTCAATTTAAAAAAATGTCACAAGTGTCCAGGCTGAGATTCGTATTCACTTTGTCAGATCCTCTCTATCACCCCCTGGTGGCTGGCTGCAGTTTACATTATAAACCCCGCCTCCTCCATGTTAGCAGATGGGCTGAAACACACTGATGTGGGTGGGACCTCGATACCACGGCTCAGCTTGAAAGTGCAGAATCTTCTTTTCAGCAGAAATGATGGTGTTGAAAGTAGAAAACTACCCAGATTACACACAAGTATCATAAACATCTGTGAACTCGACATGTTTGGACCACTGACAGTTAAGAGTAAAAGAGGTAACGGTGTGTTGTGTACTTGCTGTGACTCGCGTCTCCGTCCACAGCTTCCACACAGGAAACGTTCATCTTCACTTCTCCTTCCAATCGTCTCTGTCACAAAGACAAAGCTTCAGGGTCTGAGTTGTGTCGAGTGAAAGAAGCTGTCGGCCGCTGATATGGACTGAAATCGATTTCTCTTCTCACAGTCCCCAAACTTCATTTAACGCTACATGAGCTGTGACGTGGCCTCGAGCTGCAGCGCAGCGTGTGGACTCTGCCTTAGACACTAACACTAGAAATGTCTCTGCTGAAGCGTGACGTGTTTCAGATGTGTTTGTGGGTGATAATGAGTCAGTGGCCGCCGCCTTGCTCGATGTCGATATGAGATGTTCGACAGAGGTGAAGCCTCCGCGATGGGAAAACACAAACTATTACAACCTTTAACTTCTGAATTCAGATTCAGCTTTATTTGTCACCGACATAAAACACGTTAGAGCGTGAACGAGGGATCAGCTCACGTTTTAAACACAGAGACAAATGATCCACGTAACAGAAACACACACAATCATAGAGAGCAGGTCACGTAACACACACGCTAAGAAACAAGAATTCTCAGGTTGGATTTATTTTTTCGATGATGTGTATTTTTCTTTTCTTCATTTCTTTGCACGTGAACTTATTGTCGGCTGTGTTGTGAGTCCGTGTTGTTCCTGAAAATAAAAGAAATCTGTCTGCTGAAGGCAACGAAACATCTGCTCGTCAATTTGCATGTTCAATGCAAAGTAAATTGAAAATGTTTTATAAAGAAAACTGTGCACTGGAATATCTATTGTGCTGTGTGTGTTTGTGTGTGTGTGTGTGTGTGTTTATAAAGGTGTTTCCATGGTGATGATGATGGTGTGTCCATCAGCGGACAGACGAGGGTTGAGGCGTCAGATTATTGTATTAATACGTTTCTCTCGCTGTGTGAAGCTGAAACGTTTCCACCGCAGGTTGTTCTGTTGTGATTATTTAAATTTGCTCCTGTTTGATTCCTGACGTCAGAATTTGACATAAACATTTAAATACTTTGTCGTTCAGTCGTTTCTTTGATTATGTCCATTCACAACCTCTGATTTATTATTTTCAGCTGCTGTAGGTGGAACACAGAGAAACCGCAAGTTCAAGGATCCAGAAACAGAAACCTGAGTTTTGTTGTTTTGAAATAAAATGTTTTTGTGAACGAGGCTCGAACTCAGAGGAGCAGGTTTGTTGTCCTGCATCAATGTGCACAGAGGTTATGAACGTTATACATTTAAAACATGTGACGTGTGTTTTGGTGGCTTTCCTCTAGGGTTGGTCAGCGAAGCGCTAAGAATCCTGGGATATGTTGGGCTGAGGAGGCTCCACCTTCATTGGTCGGACGCATGTGAAGGAAACAGGACAGATGTTCGGTTGTGAACTCGATGTCTCCAGAACGTCTCGAAGGAGTTTCTCCAAATGTTGTGTAAATGTTCAGTTGGAGTCAAGGACTATTAAAATGAATTGGTCAGAGGTCAAAGGTCAGTGTGACCGCCCCACCACAGGAGGTGACCGTCTGTCAGCTCTGAGCCTCTAACGTGAGTGGAGAGTGTAGAAAGTAAAGAAACACAAATGAACCTGGAGGAAAATCAGAAAAGAAAACATGTGAATGTGACGTTCAGAGGAAACGATGTCGAGAGGCTGCGTTTTACAGAATAAAGAGCTGCAAGGTTCAAAAACGAAAGAGTCAACACGAAGCAGAGAAACTTCAAACATGATTAAAGTGGAGCAGCGAGAAAAAGACCCAGAGCTCCGTTTGTTTCTAAAGACGACGCGTGAAACACGAAGGAATGAAAAACGAACAGAAAGAAGCTCGAAGCCTCAGAACATGAACTCGTTCCTCACAAAGAAAAACTGAACAAAAACAAAGAGATTTTATTTTTTTATTTTTCAAAACTGTCAAACTCAGTACAGAACATTATTCTGTACCACAACACGTATTATATACCTCGCCTCCTCCATGTTATCAGGTGGGACATGGACCAAACTAAAACTCAAAGTAAACATTAATTTAATGTTTGTCAGAGACGCTGGTGAAACTAAATCTGAATCCATGAGAACGTTCGGAGGTCGTGAACAGAAACGTCTGAAGCAAAATGCAGGAAAACAGGAAATGAAAAGATGCAGCAAAGATTTCATCATAAAAATAAAGAATTCAAGAGGAAACAAAAAGTGTGTTTGTGATTCTAGTTTATTTGTGTTTGTCAGTGTTGATCAGCACTTTTCACTGATGTGTGTGTGTGTGTGTGTGTGCATGTGTGTGTGTGTGTGTGTGTGTGTGTGTGTGTGTGTGTGTGTGTGTTCGTGAGGACGAGATGATGTTTCCTGAACTCGTCTCAGACTCATTAAGTCGACTCTAATCTCGTGTCACAAGGTTGAAAGACTTCACATAAAAATCCTCTATTAGTTTGATCTGAAACTTTAAAAATCCTGTTTCCTCGTTCCGTTATTTCTCCGTCGTGCTTCATCTTTTCTTTTTCTTGGAACTGAGAATCACTCGGTTTTGAAATCTCCTGTGTGTCGGAGGAGGAATTCAATCCTCTTATGTCCTCTGCTGATTATATTTTCAGTTTGACACCTCTGACCCCTGCTCATTAAAGAAAGATTATTCCAGGATTGTAAAAGACTGAAAACATAAAGACCCCCCCCCCCCCCGTGTCTCATGTGGACGAAGATAAAAACAGTTAATTGATTTATTATTTATTAATTTATTGACAAAACGTGAAACGTCTGTTTTGAAATCATCTTCACTAGATAAATAATAAAATTACATTTGGATTTTGTATCTGATCATTTTCTGTGTTTGAATTTAAATGATTTTGTTTCAGTTTGTTTTTGAAGTTATTATTATTATTTTAATACAAATCTTGTATCTTGTTTTTAATCTAGTTTTATGGCGTCATGATTTTATTTTATATATTTCTTATTAATTCTAATATTTAAAGTACAGTAGATGCAACATGAAGAGGTGTCTCCATCTAGTGGCTGTGGGGTGGAAATGCACTGAGAATATTTAAATCAGAAAGGAGTGAGACAGCGCCACCTACAGGACACTTAGTTTCACTGCAGCATCAGTTTTTAAATGACAGAAGAGTCTCTCGGAGCGTTTCCCTCTGATCCACTGCAGCTCATCTCAACTGTCTCTTGATTAAACCTCGTTTTACTTTGACTCCTGATACAAAACTTCAGTCGACTCTTTAACTTCCTACTTTAAACCAGCAGCTTCGTAAAGTGAAGGAGAAGGTTTCCTCCTTCGTTCCCTGAACGTCTCCTCAACTGACACATGAAACCTACCCAAAAGGTGCGTCACCACATGAGGCTGCAGGGGGCGCTGTTGATCAGCACCAGTTACAGAGTGCTGCTTTAAATCTTAATTTGGATGTAAACAAACTAAAGAGAAATAAATCAGGTCGAATGTCAGAAACGACTTGACTGGAGTCTTTGTGTTTCTGGAAGTGATTTGATCGATGAGCACAGAAACAAACTTTTGATTCATCGCTGGTGTTTACGCTCGACAGCTTGAATCCAAATCTTTATTTAAACTGTAAAACACAGTCAGTTTTATTTGTCCGTCCTGATCTGGTGAAACTCTTCAGCTGCAGCAGTTTGGACAAACTGAACGTTTTCACCTTTAACAAAAGGTTCTCACACACACACACACACACACACACACACGCTCACACACACTCTGATGGTTGAAACTTTAGCTGGAGTTCTTGCCGTTCTTCTTCTTCTTCTTCTTCGGGGCCTGTTTCTTGGAGGAGTCTTTGTTGGAGGCGGCGGTCGTGTTTCCAGACGGAGACTCTGAGGTTGTTGCTTCTTCTGTCGCCTGCACAGGTTCATCAGCTTTGACCTCAGCAGGCGTCTTCAACATTTCAGCCTCTGGTTCTGTCGCAGGAGGATTCTCAACCTTCTCATCTGCTGCTGCTGGTTCCTGTGCAGAAAGCTGCTGCTGCTGGTTCTCCTCCTCTGGTTTGACCTCGACTTCTCCAGGTGCGGACACATCTGGTTTTTGAACTGCCTCCACTCCAACATCAGCATCTGCCGCCTCTGATTTCACATCCACCTCCTGCTCGGCGCCTGAAACCGGCTCCTGTTGAACCTGAGTTTTGGTTTTGAAATGAATAAACGCAGAAGCCAACACGTCGTCATTGAGGTCAATATCTCCAGGTTCCTCGTCGACGTCGGCAGGTGCGGCGAACAGGGAGTTGGCGAACTCCTGCAGCTTGGCCTGCTCCTGCCTGAGACGAGCCATGTCCTCTGTGAGCACCGGGTCGTCCTCCTGCAGCTCCACAGGAGTCAGGAGGACGGGTTTGTCCGCGGCCTCCGGGGGGTTAGAGCTGCTGAACAGCTTCAGCGGCAGCTCCGAGTTAGACTGACGGATGTCTTTGATTTTTTCATAGAGCACTTTCCTCTCCTCCTGCAGAGCACGACACAGTCTCTCCAGCTTGTGGATCGTCACGACGAACTGCTCGTACTCTTTGGCTTTCTCTGTCCTCTGAAACACAAGAGGGTCGGACAGACGAAGACAGTGAGACGTGATGAGGATCAAATCAGATCAGTGGTTTATTCTGTCTTTGGGCTTAAAATGCAAAAATGTTCCACACTCTAAAAAAAGTCTTTGTCTCTCTTTTGAAATATTAAATTGAATTTTAAATCTGTGTCTGTCACTTGATTCAACATTTGACATTTGTCTCTTTAGTTTTCAGTTGAGTTTAAGAACTGAGGAGGAGACCTCACCTCTTCCATCATGTCCGTCAGAGCCTTGTTGCAGTTCTCAAACCTCGTCTTCCACACGTTGGACTCTTTCTCCATGATCTTCATCTTGTCTGACATCTACAGGACGAAGAGTCAACAGAACCAACGTCAGACAAACGTTCTGTCGGGACGAGAAACTCAAACACACTCGTCTGCACTTACGTTCTCCATCTCCTTTTTAAAGCGCACGTAGATTTCGTTGCTTTTGGCCAAAGTCGTCTGGAACTCATCAAACTTCTGGGCGTAGAGCGTCAGCTGTAAACAAACAACAAATCATATAATTAAATTATTATTATCCCCGTTTTCCATGAAGAGCTGCTACATGAACTTCAGTCAAATACATGGAACTGAACCAGTCGCTCAAAAACTAAAAGTGATCTTTTATTATTTCTAAACTCTACAGACTCACTTTAGAGAACAAGAGTCACGTGTTGGATAATGACCAGACGTCGGTGTGATAAATTACAAATACAGTCGTTTCTGTCTTCTGCTCTCACTCTGTCTTCTTCTCTCACTCTGTCTTCTGCTCTCACTCATCCTGTCTTCTGCTCTCACTCTGTCTTCTGCTCTCACTCTGTCTTCTGCTCTCACTCATCCTGTCCTCTGCTCTCACTCTGTCTTCTTCTCTCACTCTGTCTTCTGCTCTCACTCATCCTGTCTTCTTCTCTCACTCTGTCTTCTGCTCTCACTCTGTCTTCTGCTCTCACTCATCCTGTCTTCTTCTCTCACTCTGTCTTCTTCTCTCACTCATCCTGTCTTCTTCTCTCACTCTGTCTTCTGCTCTCACTCTGTCTTCTGCTCTCACTCATCCTGTCTTCTTCTCTCACTCATCCTGTCTTCTTCTCTCACTCTGTCCTCTGCTCTCACTCATCCCGTCTTCTGCTCTCACTCATCCTGTCTTCTGCTCTCACTCTGTCCTCTGCTCTCACTCATCCCGTCCTCTGCTCTCACTCTGTCTTCTTCTCTCACTCATCCTCTCTTCTTCTCTCACTCTGTCTTCTGCTCTCACTCTGTCTTCTGCTCTCACTCATCCTGTCTTCTTCTCTCACTCTGTCTTCTGCTCTCACTCATCCTGTCCTCTGCTCTCACTCGTCCCGTCCTCTGCTCTCACTCTGTCCTCTGCTCTCACTCGTCCCGTCCTCTGCTCTCACTCTGTCCTCTGCTCTCACTCATCCCGTCCTCTGCTCTCACTCTGTCCTCTGCTCTCACTCGTCCTGTCCTCTGCTCTGGGCCCTGGTGGTCGTATGTTTCGTTGCTCTGTATATTCACCTGTGCCTGCATCACAGTCGCTTGCTCTCTGAGTGTTTGAGACTGCAGTTTCCACTCAGCAGCCTGAACCAGTAACTGAAGAGAACAGAGAACAGACATTTACCTTCTTCTTCGTGGCCAGCTCCTGCTCCTTCATAGCGAAGCATTTCTTTGTTTTGTCAATAGCCTCCCTAAGCAACTACAGTGACAGAGACAATACACAGTCAATCTGAAGCTGTCAGACACCAGAACAACAATCACAGGTCAGAAAAGTAAAAACCATCGTCTCATGTTTGTGGATGATTTGACGTGATTTATTTGAACGTTCTGTGTACGAGGATAGAAACCACCACGTGTCACTCACGTATTCCTTCTCTCTCTTGTGCTTCTCCTCGGCCTGAGTCAGCAGAGCGTTAGCCTCCTGCAGTTTGGCCTCGGTCAGTTTGTGCTGCAGCTCACGGTGCCGGTCGATCTTCTCCAAACTCTGCAACGAGACAAAACACGTTTCATCATTTTCTCACTGAAGCACAAAATAATAAAATGACTCCTCATGTTTCCCTGAAGTCAAAGTTTCAAGTTTCCACATGTTGTGACCTTTGACCTCTGAGCTCTGAGCTCACCTCCTCCCTCAGGTCGCACTGGTTCATGAGGCTCTCCAGTTTGTCCGTCAGGTTGGCGTTTTCGTGGCACAGCTTGTCGTTCCTGGCGCTGTGCTGCTCGATCTGAGTCTGGATTTCCGTCAGCATCTTCTGGAAGTGGCAGGTGATCTCACTCCGCTTCTCCTCGTCCTCCCTGCAGCGCTGCAGCGTCTCCTCCTGGAGGGTGGAGGCACAGGGGGAAGTTTTTATACGTCTACTTTTCTTAGCTGCAGCTTTCATCTGTGTGATGTCGGTAAAATAACTTGTCATTGACCCACATACACACCCTCAGGGTTGTGTAGTGCGACTGCAGGTCCCTGCACAGAGTCTCCAGTTTGCCTCGAGCTGCGACGCTGCTGCGACGCTCGGCCTGAAGCTGCTGCCTCTCCTCCTGCAGGGTCGACATCTTCTGCTGCAGGACACACAGCTTCTTCTCATCGCAGCGCCGCAGGGTCGCCTGCACACACACACACACACACACACACACACACACACACACACACACACACACACACACACACACACACACACACACACACACAAACTTGTTTTTGCTGTTGTATGGCTATAATCATTGTTTATGTCAACACAGTCTCAGAGGATGTGTGTGTGTGTGTGTGTGTGTGTGTGTGTGTGTGTGTGTGTGTGTGTGTGT